>NC_053435.1:105286124-105411500 GCF_007990345.1 Gossypium hirsutum
AAGCTTGGCTCCAGAGTTTACATTCTCTTCATTAGCAACATATTATTTTGGATTCTAATAACAAGCTTTGTATCAATGCCCTCAACCCAGATTTCCATCACTTTTGAGAATCTTATGCAATCTTGGCTGACATCTTCTCTCTTATTCCCAAATATTGTAATGTTTCTCTGAAATAGGAATTTAGCTTATGATCAAGTTAGGATTCACAGCCCTTACAATTTACTCTTCTGTAATAAATGCTTGATGGCAATTGAAATTTGAATGAAGAGGTTTATGTTTTTTTATAATTTATAAAATTATAAATTAATAATGATAAAATTATATTTTAGCCCTTTAAAAATTATAAAAAATTGATTTAACCCTTTAAAAATTATAAAGATATAAACTATTAGATTTAGGTTCCACCCTTGGTAATTTTCTATTCATTTAAATTATGAAATATTCACAAAAAAGAGAGAGTAAAAATCCATGTTTTTACTGTATTCATGATTACATTGTTAACCATAACAATCCTTGTTCCATTTAATTTTGGTCCCGCAAATTAGGTAGGTATGTAATTAGAGTGTAGTATGGTACAAAAGGTTATACTAGACCTTTCCTAATTTATGCATTTATTTCTAAATTTGATGTTTTTATATTTTTTCTTTTCCCTTGCCACTTTTTGGAAGTCATATTAAAATTTATTTTAATAGTAGATTTTTTATTGTTATTTTTTTCTATTTATAAGAATTGAATACAATAAATTATTTAATAAATATTAAATTCTTTATCCATCAGCTTAATTTTGGATTCACTAATTTATTTAAGATGAATTCGGATTTAAAATCTCTTATACTTTTAATATTGAGCGAAAGTTTCATTGACAAAAAAAAAAGCTAAAGATATCTTTTAATCTCGAAATATAATTAAATATTAATGCACTCATTTTAAAAAAAATACTATAAGTTTTTGTACTATTTATAAATTTAAAATTTAATCTTTATATTTTTTTAAAATTTAATTTTTTTACTTTTTAAATTTTAAAATTAAATTTAACTATTAATACGATTAAAATTATTTTATTAAATTCAGATTCATTACAATATTAATTTTTTAATACCACACCAATAAATTTAACATTATTAATAATTCTTGAACATATTTTAACTATAGTGTAAATATAATTAAATCAATCAGCTGTAAATGCAAAATGCAAGAAGTCAAGGTTGGCAAATGGCAAACTGGGAATGATATATTATTGGTCTATAAAAGTCACCGTGGTTATCTATCCCGTTCAACATCAATAAGATTCATAATAGTAATAATGATGTAGATTTCTATTCGAAATAATCAGTATTTCTTTTGTCAATAAAAATCCAAATGTAAACACAATATGGAATTTGTTTACCTATTCTGTAAATTACAAGAGGAGAGTCAATCAAAGCTTTTTTTCTAATTTACTACAAGCTTCGTGCAAATTACAATTTGGCGGGTGGCCAAACTAAATGCTTGACAGGTAATCCAACAAAATTCCCGAAGTTCAAAACTTTTTCTGTTTGTCCATGCTTCCATGGTAGATCAATCACTGTACCAATTCTCTTGAGAAAGATGAACCCAAAATCAGAGTAAAAAAGAAACCCCAAAATTTCACTCTAGAAAGTGGAAACTAGACCCAGAGGCCAAAAAGGAAAAAAGAAAATAATTTTAATATAAAACACTTTTGAAAGCCAAGGAGAAAGAGAGAGGTAGAGAGAGAAATGAAAAGGGAAGAAAAAAGTGAAGAAGGGTTAGCAGAAAAGGAGGAAAATTTGTGTGAAAAGTTGAGTCGGAGGATATTATTGGTAGGGAATAGCAAAACAGAGGGGCCCTGTACTCCATGCCCTTCTTGGAAACTTTACGACCCTCAGCCTCAGCCTCAGGCTCTCTCACATCATAGCTACATCTTTCCTCATCCTCCTGCCGCTGTTTCTGCCAGAAAGTTAGCGGCTTCCTTGTGGGAGTTTCATCAATACCTTCATCATCATCATCATCATCATCAAAGTCAACCCAAAATGCATAGAGGTGGTGTTAACAACACTAATGGTCGCTACCACCAACGCCATCACCGCAACAGTCTTCTCAAGAACAAAGCCATCGATTTTTCTCAGTACTTGGATGATCCTTGTCCCAGTTCTGACCCTGATCAGGTATTGCAATTCCTCCTCTTCTTTTTTTTTTTTTGGTTCCGTTAGTTGTGTATGTGTATTTTTATGTGTATTTTGTACTCGTATGTTAATTTTCTTTTTTAAAGGGTTTTTTTAATCTGTTAGTTGGTGAGATTGATGTTGATTGATTTGGAACTTCGGGTCTGGAATTTGGTAAATGATGTCACGGTTTGTTCTTTTTTTTTTCCTGTTTTTTGGTTAACTTGGCTGAGATGATGTTTACAGTTTAAGTTTTATAAAACTACATTTTCTGTCTTCATATTATCCATATTGGTAGTTTGATGCCTAAGTCTTGACCATGGCTTTTTGGTCTATAGAGTGTCTCTTGTTTGTTAGGTTAGATTTTTATGTTTCTAATGCCCTTTATTTATGTTTGATTTAGGGGAAAAAAGGGATTTGTCAAGTGTAGCGTAGATATGAAAAAAAGTTTGTTCATTATGAGTGAGAATCATTTAATTGATACTTATTACGGAATAGATGATCCATCAAATTATTAGTTGATTTAATCCAGTCTTTGGTGGCTTCAAGAGACAATGTCTTTCTATAAGAATAAGTTATGGAGGTTATCAGAGCTGGTAACAATGCCTTCTATCACTGATTTTGCTGTTTTGTTTCTTATATCAGCCAGAGAGTGCAAGCGGTTTGAGGAGACATATTGCTCAAACACTGATGAAACACCATCGATCGTTTGAAAAAAATAACCAGGCCCTACAGCCTGTATCGCCGTCAAGCTATGGCAGTTCAATGGAGGTAGATTTTCTTTTCTTCCTACTGAAAGTGATACTCTCTGTAGAATAAGTGCAGAATAGGAAAGGTGGTTTTGTTTTTCTTTTGGGATAAAATGAAGATTTTATTGTCCAAGATGCAGCAAATGCTGCCATAGTCACAATATATCTACTTATCTAAGAAACATGGTCACAAAGTCCCCCAAGCAAACCGAAGAGAATTCCTACTTAGAGCTAAGGGAAGAATGATAGATAGTTAGGAGTCCAGCGTATGAGGACAAGCTTGAGCCATGTGATCAAGTTGATTCATCTCGGTTTAGTCCAACTATTGTCCTTTAGTCCCTGAATCAAATTTAACTATTTATGTTATTTAGGTTCTAACTTGATAAATAGCATAGTTGGGTGCTGGTGGTGTCTTAAATTACTTTTTTACATATATTTCATGTTTTGCTCCAGTCATAGAAATATATAGCATAGCATGCTATCTTAGGGAGCAACAGTGCTGAAATTGAATGAAGGGAATGGCTTTCTCAAATAGCATCCTCCTTAGGAATCATTGCATATATTGTTTGCTTACAAGTAGGTTGTTTTTCCCACTTGGTTTTCGCTTCCCTGTCCATCTATAGTTTTGACATGCATTGCCTCCTTTCTCAGGTGGCACCTTATAATCCTGCAGTCACGCCTAGCAGTTCCTTAGATTTTAGGGGAAGGATCGGTGAGTCTCACTATAATCTCAAAACATCTACAGAACTGCTAAAAGTACTAAACCGTATTTGGAGCCTGGAAGAACAACATGTATCCAACATCTCACTGATAAAAGCTTTGAAGATGGAACTAGATCATGCCTGTGCTAGGATCAAAGAGTTGCTTCGAGACCAGCAAGCAGGTCGACATGAAATTGATGATTTGATGAAGCAGATTGCTGAAGACAAATTGGTTAGGAAGAGTAAGGAACAGGATCGGGTTCATGCTGCTGTTCAGTCGGTGAGGGGTGAACTAGAAGATGAAAGAAAGTTAAGAAACCGATCTGAGAATCTACATCGGAAGTTAGCTCGGGAATTGTCCGAGGCCAAAGCTTCTCTTTCTAATGCCTTGAAAGACCTTGAAAGGGAAAGGAAATCAAGGAAGCTTTTGGAAGATCTTTGTGATGAGTTTGCTAGGGGAATAAAAAGCTACGAACAAGAGGTGCATACTCTAAGACAGAAATCTGATGAAGAATGGACGGGAGTGGCTGACCATGATCATTTGATTCTTCATATATCTGAATCATGGCTTGATGAGCGGATGCAGATGAAGCTAGAAGAAGCTCAGTCTGGTTTTGCTGAACAGAATCCAGCCATAGACAGATTAGGCTTTGAAATAGAGACCTTCCTTCAAGCTAAACCGATTGGTACTTCTGTTTCTAAGCGCACAGATTATTTGTCACAAAAGGATCGCAGGAAGTCACTTGAATCTGTTCCTTTAAACGAGGCTGTAACTGTAGGTAAAGATGTTCTTGACGAGGAAGATTCTGCTAGCAGTGATTCAAATTGTTTTGAGCTGAACGAACCAAGTAGTGTTGACCTGAAATCACATGAAGATGAAGCTCAAACCCATTACAGCGAGAAAAAAGTTTCATCTGATGAGAAGATTAAAAGCCGGCGTCCGTCCAGCTTACAAGTTAAGTTTGAAGAAAAGATGGCCAGAGCCATGAATAACGGAAATAAAAAGTCCCAGTTGGAAGATTCAGGACAGGAAATTATCGGTGTAGGGAACACCACTGAAGCAACAATATCTCAAAAACTTGAAAACGATGAAGCTGCTCAATATGGTTACAAGGGAAGAAAGAATAAGCTTGATGAGATACGTGGAATAAGCTCAAATTACGTAATGGACAACTTGATAAGAAATCATATAGCATTGACAGAAGGTAGGAACATAAATGTGGAAAACAACAGCGGTGAGGCTTCTAGTAGTTACCCTCTGTTGAAGAACCAGCCTAGTCCAGTGCGGCAATGGATGACGAAATTCACACCCCCAGATCTGGACGTACCGGAGTCCTCTACGAAGCTACCTCCAGCAATGAAGGATAATACCTTGAAGGCAAAACTTCTTGAAGCAAGGTCCAAAGGACAACGTTCTCGTTTAAAAATATTCAAGGGCAAGTCATAGCTCAAAGGGTTCTTTCGCTTGAACAATCAAGCCGAAGAACTCGCTCTGACTCACAGGACTGGATGTTCTGCGTTTATTTTTCGGTTCAACAGTGTTTTCTATGAATACTAGCCACGGTTCATTTTAATCTGCATGTTGCTATCTGTAATTCTGGAAAATTTTGTTTTACGTTTGTATATTTGAGTAGTTAATAATATCACAGTATAGTTACGAATGAAATGAAATTTGTGCACGAGATAGTGCTTTTTCAACTCTCTCAAAACGGAATCTATTCCAAACATATATGCCATGGTTCCTTACTTCGACAGGGTACAAATATCTAAATTTGATATTTTTAGATATTTTTTCAGACCTATTGCCGATACTAAGTAGCAGTCAAAAATTTGTATCCATTTTTCATGATATTATGCATGGATCAGATATATCATGGCGAATTTTTCAGAAAAATTGTGTCTTCCACAATGGAATCTGATAAGTGAGATTTCGAGTAAGTGTTTACATAATTTTCTTCTGTCTGAAGAAATGATTCATCGAAATAATGAGTCACCATTGATATCGATACATCTGAGATCGCCAAATGTTCAGGAGTTCCTCCTTTTCCTTCTTCTTGTTGCTGGATATCTCGTTCGTACACATCTTCTCTTTGTTTCCCGAGCCTATAGTGAGTAGTTACGAATGAAATGAAATTTGTGCCCCTTCCAAAGTAATCAACTGCATTAAAATTTTCCAATCATCGATTGATGCATAGCTTTAAGGTTCAATAAAGGTAAAAGAATAATTAGAAAACAAGATATATGTGCATCTGTTTATTTCATGTGAATATTGTTCATGTGATTTCGGTTTCCTTTTGATTAGGAGCTTGGATTTTATGGGTTTGTTTATTATAAATTTATATTCTTTTCATTTTATATGTCAGATCAATCAAATCGAATTTTCGAGTCAAAATCAAAATTAATATTAACATGTTTAAATATAAATGTGATAAATTTTTTTGTTAAATATCTATAGGTTTTTGCACTCTTCGAAAATTTAGAATTTAATCTTTATATTTTTATTTTCAAGAATTTAATCCCCTACTTTTATAATTTCAAAATTCAAATCTATTTGTTAAAACTATTAAATTACCTTTGTTAAATTTGTTAGTGCGACATTTTAAAATTTAAAAAAAAAATTCACTTGATAGCCTTGTAAGTAAAAAAATGTTGTAATAAACTTGAAATTAACAAAGAAACAATAGTGTTGGATCTAGACTTTGAAATCTGAAATGTAGAGCGATTAAATTCTTGAAAATAAAAATATTAAAACTAAATTTTAATTTTTTGGAGAGTACAAAAATTTATACCATATTTTAACTTTTTTCTTTTTTTTTTTAACTCCAAGGCCATTGGAGAAATGCTGTTTTCCATATTGTTTAGTGGAGTGTTGGGCCTTAGGGAAATTCAAAATGGAATATACAATATAGCATTCAAATGGATGTTTTGGGCTGAGCAGCTGCAAACGGGCACCATTTAGGAAAAAAACAACCCAAATTGCTAGCAATCGCACGGAGAATGAGCAAGTGAACTGGAAGGAAGGAGGGAGGTAGATGGCGGCGTCGTTTAGGTGGTTACTCCAACTCCACAAAGACGTTCCCAAGGCGGCAAAGTTCTACTCACAAGGGCTCGACTTCTCCGTCAACGTCTGTACGCTTCGGTGGGCCGAGCTCCAGTCTGGTCCTCTCAAACTTGCTCTCATGCAATCCCCTTGGTACTACTTTTACATTTTGCTTTCCCTTTCATGGAAGTTTCGATAAATTTCTTTGATGATTTTGAACTTTTAATGAAAAATACACAAAAATAAATTGGATTCTGGGTAGTCCGAGATTTACTTAGCTTTTCTAATGGAAAATAAAGAGGGGAAATTTTGAGTTGAAAATATATAATTCTGATTGAGTTTTGTTTGACAGTGATAATGCGATGCAGAACGGTTGCTCTTCAGTTTTATCATTCACAGTGAATGACATTAATAGTACAGTAACAAAATTAATGGCATTAGGAGCTGAACTAGATGGTCCCATCAAATATGAAATCCATGGCAAGGTATTGCCTTCCTTGTTTCTTCATCCCTGACTTAGTCATTCTTATGCTTAGCCTTAGCTTGATTGTGAACTGAAGATGCGAGTCTGAATTTGTTCGCTATTTTTAGGTTGCTGCCTTGCGTTGCATTGACGGTCACATGGTTGGCCTCTATGAACCAGCATAACATGTTCTAGAGATGAGTCCCTTCAGCATGGTTGACCAATTTGAGGTTTAATTCAGCATGGTTGACCAATTTGAGGTTTAACTCGTTTGAAGACATCGAAAAGACATGCGAAACTTTCCCATACTTTGGGTTTCCTTCAATTATTGTAAGTGTTCTTTCATCCAAATCAATGACAGTTGTGCAGAGTGTATAAAGAGTTGGACCTGAAAGTAATACCAATAAAGGTAAGTTAATTACAATTGAACAGAAGCTGCTCTTCATTTCCATCCTTCAATTTTTACCTGTCATGTAGATGGGGTATTTTGTATCTTCTGTATCTCCTAGAAGAGACAAGACATCGGTTTTTGATCCTTGTGGTAGAAATGCTGCTCTTTTTTGCCTGCTTATTGAGTTTTCATCATGTACCTTTATTTCAAAACATTGGTTTCAGCTTCAATGTAATGGAATTGAGCTATATAATTGATTGGGACTGTGCTAAATAACAAGAATATATGTGATAATAAATTTTGAGATTCAGCTCAGTAGCCACTTATAAATCTAGCCGTAAGAGAGTATCAGCTCTACCGTGCTGAATGTCACACTTGGCTTACAATTACAGTGGTGGTCAGGTACCTTTATTCCTTCTGTTACGTGTTCTATTGTTTACCTGTTGAACCTGAAGATGGAGATACATGTTTGCGTGGAAAAATGGTGTCGCTCCAACCTCATGAACTGAAACTCGCGATCTTGATGCAGTTTCTACATTCAAGATCATACGCTTCTGTATATCGATTAAATTGTAACTGTGTCCCACAGAGACTTCTGATGAACGTATTCTCTGAGGTTAATCCGTCTATCAGTACCTTAACTGATCAGGCTGATCGACACAGTAAACAAACATTAGAGGGTCTTACAGCTAATGCGTCTGCAGTACTAGTTGCTTCCAGAAGGTCTCTAGAGACAAAGTTCCTTCCAATGCCAGCTGGTACAATCTCATCTTCAACTGGAGGTACTGAATTCAGTGTGAATGCCTAAGGTATGTATGAAGGGAATATTAGATTTCTTTTGATATAATACTCCTTTAGAAGGCATCTACATATGGTGAGGTTCATATTTTGGCCTTCTGTTTTAGCACTCTTTTTAGTATAAGATGGTCCTGTACAGATTTCAGATGTATGAAAGAAATTTTACCAGTCCTTGACTGTTAAGTCCAAAAGCACAACTTGGAAGCTCTCCTGCATATGTGTAAGCTATGAAGGATAATCCATTTGATAGTTTTCCCTTGATCAAATAGCTGCAAACCCATCATAGACACGTATGCATGTTACGGGATATTGATTTATCGTACATATTGCACTCTTTCCTAGAATCTGAACAGTATTCATGAAACAAAAAGCATACGTGTGGCCTACTAGAGAAACGTTTGCATCCTCATTATGAGCTGCTACTGCCATTGAATCACTAACAATGAGAACATCAGAACAGTCATCTGTAGTATCAGCATTTGAATTCATTGTTGTTTTTGAAATGAATGGGAGTATCTCCTTTCTGAAGTTGACTAGTATTATCTGCACATGAAGGAGTAGAATGTGATTTTATTCAATAGAACAGTATATTGATGAAATTAACAGTTCGTGATAACTACATCAAGAACCGGCACACCGCTTCCGTCTGCAGTCCCTAAAAGCTCAGCCCAATATCTTGGGAACTTCTTCTGGTTTGTTTCCGAGAGTGCTTTGAGCAGCGGTTGTGCATGCGGTGTTCGAGCAAAAGGAAGGAGCTGTTTTTGAAGAATGAGGTCCCCAGCCAACCTGCTTCTTATTTGATTGCAAAACCTTTGACCTATGAGAAAACCCAGCTGGTAGTCATCTTCACAGGGCCCAACTTCAAACATCTCCAGCAGTTTACCTTCCATGCTTGAGTTCCCAAACCTTGTGTGGCTCAAGTCTTTCACAATAAAGGTATATCTTATCCCTTTTTCGTGACCAGAATACTGTTGTGCTAAAGCCCCATTGGTTCATTACGCTTTCCAAGGGTCATAAACCTTGAAAATGACTATTGGATTCTCATTTTCGGGCTGCACTCATTTGTTGGCAGGTGCTAGTTGGATTTGAATAATATCCAGTGCGTAATCAGGTTATTTTATGGTTTTTGATTGAATGGAACTTGGAATGAGTGAATAAACAAAAAAGGAGAATGGCATGGCATGCTGTGAATTGACAAATGAGGTGGTGTGGGCCTTAGGGGGCGGGTTCTGCAGGCGAGGCAGGCATATTATTCCCCATGAAAATCGTAATTTGAAAATATCAAGTTTATGGGCCATTGCACCAGTTATAATGTACACCTAGTACATGAAATTAAAGGGTTCAAAATGTATTTCAGTCCTCTTTTGAATTCTTTTCTCCATCATTTCTTGTTTGAAGGTCTCCTTATGTGCACCGAGGTTCCTTTTCCTTGTTTGAATGTTGTCATGTCTTAACCCCCATATTCAATATATCAATCATTTTGTTATACATAGAGATTGACCTCTAAATTCACGAATCGATTGCACACAAGGAAAACTATTAATTTTCCCCTAGAAACTTAAGTTGAGCACTAACAAGAAATAGAATTTATTTGTAAAATGAATTTTATTATACATCAATGGAGTAATAAAAATAGATCTCATTATAAATTGACAAAGTAGCAATGCTAGTCCGTAGTCTCTATTTATAAAGAAAAATCACAAGAGTTCTAAATGAACAAGAGATAATAAAAGAAAAAAAGGTAACAAAATAATAATATTTTAATGAAAAATACACATAGTCCACTGAGACTATGTCGTGGACAATGCCATGCCCTATAAGATGTAGGGTAGCTGCCCATCACATTTGGAATGAGTCTATGAAGTCCGTGAGTACAAATACATACATGCATAAATAAAAAATTAAAAATTCTTAATGATAAATACAAAAAATAATAACATGAATGATGAAAAATTATAAGTAACTATACTAGATACCAACAATACATACATATCTCAGATTAAGCAGTATTGGTGCAAGTGTAAAAAATTAAAAACCAAATATAAGGAAAAGCTCCATAAGAAGAAAAAGGAGTTACACGACTTTGGGTATTCGGCATTTAAGGTGCATTGTTATGGAAGCAATATATCTTTCCAGATCTTAATTATCATAAAGCGAAAGAAAATATAATTATATTTAATCAAACTTTTGCATGTTAATGCAATCAAAGGGTACTTGAAAATATCGAAGGTAAATCACAAAAGATTAATAATCTTGACTAACAATTGGATATCTAATGTTTTTCTATCAAAAAGTGCAGATTCTTTGGACAATTTCATATCTTTCTGTATTATCTTTTTGACTCCTAAAGTTAGCAAAAGTTGAAATAATAACATTGAATACTTGTTTTTTTTTTTGTTGAGAAATAATCCAAAAAACAACAAAAATATCATTTAACAAAAGAAAACGCCTGAAAATTTATTTCTATCCATTAAATCGCGAACTATCTCAAACGGGACGTCGAGAACTTACAGATTCTTTTTTTTTTTAAATATAATGTATAGTACAGAAAGAAAAATCAAATTTTTCGTCTAATAAATGAAGGTTCCTTTCATCCATGCTAAAACAAAACTTTAATTTGCATACGTATACTTTTTTTTAGATTATATGTTTGAATTAACAAAATTCAAAAAAATTTATTTTATTTAAAAATAAAATCATTTAAATATGTTTGATAACTATAATTCACATTATGTTTTGAAAGTCACTTAGCAATTGAATTTAGGTGTAATTGTTTGTAATTACATGAGTGGCATGTTTGTATAACCGGTGTAATTGGTGGATTCTATTAAATTGAGTGTAATTGGATCACCCAATTACACTTTCCAATTCTTTTGAAATAGTTAAATTACGCGAGTAATTACAAACAATTACCAATTACCCAATATTTTTTAGACACATATATTATTTAAGTTTAAAAAATTGTTTTTATACAATAATAAAAAAATATTTTAATTTTAATTTCAAGAAACATATTTCATTATTTTGAAAGCATAGTTATGCATTTGTTCTTGGATAAAAAATGCTTTGTTATGGGACACACAAGCTCAAATATTTCATACAACTTTTTCTTAATAGCAAATTAGGTTTATAATTATTATATTATAAATTTTTATATTATATTTTATATAATTTCTGTGGAATAATAGTAATCAAAATATTATAAAAAAATGTATAAAATTAATTTGATATTTGATACTGAGATATAAATTAGCTACAAATTAGGTTTATAAAAACTATTATAATCGAAGGACTATAACGTTTGTTTGTGCCTCATATTCTAAAGTGTAAAGAAATGTTATTTGAGAAATATCCCAAAAGAGGTTAAAAATTACACCTTGTAATCCAAAAAGTTGATTATGCAAAAAAAAATAAAAAATAAAAAAATTCTTACAGTATATTATGAGTTGCAATACCATTTAAAAGAATAAAGCAAATACAAGCACTAAATATGGTTCACAAACTCTTTGATTTGAGATGTTTAAAGTTCTGAAATGTGTTTGAGAGGACATTTGTTATTCTTAAAAACTATTTCTCACATTAACAACACTATCGATAAAAATAAACAAGGTTATATTGTGCTAGTATGTTGCTTACTTCATAACTCCATTCGTAGGTGAAATAGGAATGAGCCGTACTTTGAAAAGTATAGATGATGAAGAAATTAGCTAGGGACTAACAGGTTAATGACTACATGTTAAATATTACATAGGGAATAACTTAACAAATATAGAAATGTTAGAGAAATTAGATAAAATTATATCTTATGTTTATTATTTTGTTTCTTTAATTTGTAATCATATTATCAGCTACCTTTTTCGACTAATGTATTAGATAAGATGATTTGATTTTAATTTTGTTACTTGTTTAGACCATTATTAATTATTTTTTATAGTAATTAATATTAAAAAATAAATTATGTGATTAAATAATTATAATTTATACTATCAAACACGATATAAAAAAGTTATGATACAATCACACTTTATCAGCCAAAAGCATCTGGAAAAGTACAAATTCTTACAATTACAAGAGGGTGTAATTAATTACGACCCTAGTAATTATGACTTTAGTGATGTCTAAACACAAGGATAAATTATATAGATATAGATATTTTTTGAAAATCCCTTAAATATATATATATAGATATAGATTCCATCAGAACTCTATAATTAAGTGTGTTTGGACGAAAGTATTTTTAGGATGGGTGACCTCCTTGGAAGTTCTCGTATTGCACCTCTTTTTTTTAACCATGGGAGTTAGATGAGATGGTAAGGATCTCTCCTACCTTAACTAATGGACAAATGTTCAATCATCGCCTTGAGTACGGAGCAACTTTAAAACTCATGGCCAGCATCTACCCCTTAATATGCATGTAGAATACGGAGAATTAATTACTAAGCTCGCTCCAATAGATACGGTGATAAATCAAAAAATATATATTATATAAAAGAAAGGAGAGATATGGATATGTAAACATAAATTTTTGTAACTTATTATTTTGATAATCAAACAAATTTCTTAGCATCACCTGTATTTATATGTTCCTTCTACATTACAATAGAATCTTGTACAGTAACATTCATCTTTATTCAGAAAAATCCTGGCCTACCTACAAGTTATGTCCAAAAAGTTTTTAATTTGATATATCAAAGATGCTATATATATATATAATACAATTCACCTCCATTTTGTTTGGCATCATTTTCTGATTAGTTTCATCCATATGCATATATTTATATTTTATAAAAAAAAGGGTGATGTTGGAGATTTGGTTAAAGAAATTAATGGATACAGTTCATCAACACTCAACCTTTTTCCTAACGGGTTGGAACATCCAGGCCCCAGTCATTTAATCACACACCAAAACTGCAATCTTTCAGCTCTTATTAAACTAAAATACAAAACATCTCACATCCTTGTCATCATAAACACCCAACTTTGAGCATCCTTTTTTCTTTAAATCATAATAGAAATATTTCCAGCTCGAGGGACCATTAAGAAACCAGCACGTGGAAATTATGATTCCATCTGATTATAATTATGATACAATAATGACAAAAAACCATGTCACATTTGTGTTGGTTAAAGATGGTGCAAAAATTATACTTGACATTATGGATTCAGCATAGCATATCTATTTGTGATAAATGAGTCGACCATTAATTTATTTTGAACATAAAATATAAATAAATTTTAATACATATATTTACCAAATGATAATCCATACGAGATATGCATTAATTAAAATTTGAAGTTGGAACCTTTTTAATGAAAAAATAACTTAATTTAAACCAAGTCATTGTAACTTCCCCCATCTCGGGAACTCACTGGTGTCCTTTGTAGGGTAAGCACCAAGACGATAGAACCCATAACAAGGAAAAGAACAAAAAACCCCATGTTAAAATAGGGTTTCATGGAAAGCAGGCTCAAATTTTCTCAGCCAATTTGAAAGTTAATATAAACACTGCACAATCAGCAGACTAGTTTGTAACTTATTACTTACAAAAACCATAAAATAAACACATCTAAAACATGACCTAACTGAAGATGAAATCTGCTTTGTACGTCCATTAGCTTCGGGATGACCTAACCGGTAATCGCCATTTTTTTTCTTTTGCAAAAGCTTCCATTTTCTGTACGAGGGAACATCACAGGCAGTGAATTCAGTTTATAAATTAATACTGTAGCAAGCCATTAACACAACAAAAAAGCTAATAATTCCCAGCAGCCTTTCATTTAGCTACTTGGCCGATTTAGTATTATTGCTTTACAGACAGATCATAGTTACAATCGCCCTAGGCCCTAGAAACCTCAGCATCCGATTCAATACATACAGCAAAAATTCGTAGTGGGTATGCTCAACTCAGTCCGCAGTACATTTTAGGCAAGAGAACTACAAACAGCACAATCCTATATTTAATGTTATCCTTGAATCTGATATTTTATCATCAACTGTTTCTCTAGCAAAGGAAAAGCTGGTTGAGAGTTCTCGGCAGTCATTGATGTTATTGCTTCAATCATATGTCTGGTTGAATGCATGTGTGTTTTTCTCAGCGCAGCAAGGAAAACAAAACTGGGATTATGCCCTTCTGACTGGTTTTACCAGCTACCCCAGGAGCTAGTTGAACAAAAAAAAAAACAAACAAACTAAGCTTTAGAACAAATTACAAGTTTTCCATATTTCTGCAAATCTTGGACCCAAAACTTTAAGACGACTGAAAGGATATTTGTGTAATTGCACATGAACTGGGGGGAGACATCAGACATGTCTAGGAACTTGTTGCAGTAAGATAGCAAGACCCAAGAAGGCTTTTTTCGTGGAGCGTGTCCTTTATGAGAGCTTCGCCTCCCATATGGTTGCCTTTTTAGGTGGGAGCTTTAAACAAGAAAGTCTGCAACAGCAGCTTCACAGTAAAACCCTAAAAACATCTGGACTCCAAGTCCTCGAGAGCTGCTTCAAAATCATTCAGAGATTTAAAAACCAGCAGCCAATTTTAAGAACCAAACACAACATCTAGTTGGCTAGTTACTTCATAGTTACCTCACATAAAAGAGACTTCTTTCGGTAAAAAACACTGTTCTTTAAAGAGTACAAACCTGAAACCTCAGCCCTAGAGTGAGGAAACTGCTGCATAATTTCCTTTAAGAGCAAAAACAATGCTTTACTTTCGTAGTCCGGTCAAAGAATGAGAAGCCACCGCCATTAAGAAGTTGAGAATATCTATGTAAATGTCCATGAACAACAAACGAACAAGTTACAGTTAAAGTTAAGGATGATGATCATATTATTCCAACATTACCTCGCAGTGGCTGTCATGAAAAACCTTGAGGAAAGTAGCGTTTGGGGTGTTGATAAAATCGTGATGTGAGGAAATAAAAATAAAAAATTATGAAAAGGATTAAATAAAATAATAGCAAAGGAGGGAGGGAGCTCCCTTCAGTCCAAGCACAGGAAGATTAGGATTCAATTTGTCTCCCGCATCATTCACTCATTTACTGGGTTTTGTAACACAGTATTTGGATGAATGAGTCGGCAGCTAATTAAACCCCATCCCCATCCCATGAGTGGACTGAAGAAAGCTCTCTCTTACCTATCAGATCATCAATCACAAAGCTTTAAAACAAAATAACACAACAACATATATAAACACCTGTGAACTGAAAAAAAAAAAAGAGCCATGTCTCTCATCTCATGCAACCCTAGACTAGAGAACCACAAACAAAAAAGAATAGGTGAGTTAGAAATTAGCCATACAAATTGCTCTCCACTGTGACAGGTTGAAATGGATCATGGGTTAAACCGAGTGGAAGTGGAAGCTGCTTCAGCAATTAAGAGAAAGAAGGGAAAGGGAGAGTAAAGAAAGCGACTGTTTAAAAAAGGAAGATCTTTGCACAAAGGCCAGTCAAAGAGAGAGACTCGAAGAAGAAAAAGGTGAGAGTGGAGAGCTTTTTTCTTCCTTCGTTTATTTCTATTATGACAAGCAAACTCGGGCTATAGCAGCTATGGTGGATCCGTAAGTGGAAGGATACGCCATTATATAAGCTAATAAAGAAAGGGCTCTGTTCAAACTAGGGTGTAATCTGTGTCTTTGAGAAAGTTCGAGTTAATTTTTTGATTTTGAGATTTTAAGTCGTGTGAAGTCTTAATTACAGTTAAGATATGTTTGAAGAGTTGGTATTAAATCAATTTAGGTGTAATTTTACGCCATCCTTTTTTAGTAAGAGAATAATAAATTAGATTTTTTCTTTTAAATCTTCAGTTTTTTTTAAGCTCTTTTCTTTTGATTTTACTATTAAAAAATGTAAGTTGGTATATTTAAAATTTAGTTTTTTTTATTTTCTATTTTTTTAAATTACAAAATTACAAAATATAAGTTCAATTATTAAGTTTATTTTAATGTTATTTTTTATAAATATCAAATAAAATATTACATTAGTAAATTTAATAAAAAAATGAGACCAAATTAATAATTGAATTTTAATTTTAAAATTTGAAAGATCAATAAATTAAATTTTAAAAGTAAAATATTCAATTATTAATGTTTAAGTCCAATAACAAATTTCCAAAAGCAACTTGAAGCATTTAACCTTTAATTATCAAAGTTTAAGTTTAATTTAACATGATTTGAGTTAGTTGTATTAGATGATTATTTATCAACTTACAAACAGAAATATCGTTTTAATAATTTCATTATAAGTTCTGATCATATCTATTCTTTTTTTATACAATACTTAAAACTACTTATATTCCCTCCTCAACCTTTAAATAGGAGGATAATACGCATCTGCAGCTTACTTAAACTCATGTTCACTTGTACTGCTAACAATTTTCATATTAATTGAGTTAAAATTCGATCGACAAGAAACATATTTTTAACCCTTCAAAATGAAAAAGAAAAAAAATGCAACAACATTCATCTTTTTCTATACTTTTTTAAAAGAAAATATTTTCATATAAATAATTCTACAAAGTGATTTTAAGACCTTCATTTAGCAAATATCATAATACTACTGCAACAACAACAAAAAAGATAGAGAGAGAGAGAGAGAGAGATTTATTCATATTCTTCTTTGTTCAATGTATAATCCTTTGCTTGAGGCTCCTACCAATCTCTTAGCATTATGATTTATGAAGGGCCCATCGCTTCGTTGCTTTGCAATATTCCCTACATTTTTTATATTTAATGCACTACTTGTTCATAAACACTTAATTCTTTTTTATATTTGCTTCCAGATTTTCTTTGCATGATTAATTAACTTCGTATCTATGCTGCGAACTTTTTTTTTTGTTATCGTTTATATCTAATCTTGCAGTTGAACATGACATCTGTTAATATGTGGGAGCTTAGAACAGGTTTACTTGTTTGGGTTTGTAGGTTTAAATTTCCGTACTTATATTGAATTTTGGTTAATTTTTTAAATTAGAATTTAAAGCCATTGAAGCAATGGAAGTTTGGTTTGTAGATTTTACATTCGCACTGTAACCTCTGATATGAGAATGCGATTATCATGTTTCCTTTCTAACATTAAAGTCAAGCACCTATTCTTCAGTAAATTTACATTCCAACTGGAATATTAAATTTTTTAATAATATTACTCTTTGTTTTTTAATAAATTTTTTTATCTTTTTTATATATACGTATATGAATCTAATTAGAAACACTGTTTTTAACATGGGCATTTCAAGCATTACTTAGTAGTTTTAGTCTAAGTCACTAATTGAGTTATGAAATTATAGAAATACGCTTTATTGAAATTATAATTAATATTATGATGATGATATTTTTATTTTTTTCATACTTTTATATCATATTTAAATAAAAGAATTAAAAATTACAAATACAAAAATTGAACATACATTATTGAAATATAAATTCATTATCACTACCAATATTCATTATTAAAAAAAATTTAAATGTAAAACATTTTTAACATAAAATAGTTTTCACCTAAATGCTAACTGTGATAAAATCTATTTATTAATTATTATAACATTTTAAATGATTATTTTGAGTTTCCAACATTTTTTTAGTTGAATTTTAGAGACAACATTATTAAGAAGGATAATCATAAATTTTAAATATAAACCATAAAACTGATATGCAAATTGCCCCAAAAACTATTCTTAAGAGTCAACTGATTGGTGATGCAATCACTTTATAATTATGATTTATAAATTTATTTTAACATTATATATTTATTTATTGATATTGTTGAAAGTCATAAAAGAAGAAGTAGGAGACTTGGGCGTGTAAAAAGTCATAAAAGGAAGGTTACAGTATTTTATGATAGAGTAGAAAGGGTGAAAAAGAGAGATATATCCTAATATTAGAGAATAGTATTTATAGGGGAGGGTTGCCCTACCTTAATATGAGATTTGGGCACCTATACAATGCAAGTATCGTCATGATCGGCCACTTTAGAAGCTTAATAATCTTTTAGGCAAGTGGTAATGGAATGGAGGTAAATTAAGCGAGAACTCATATATGAGCCGTGCAAAAGAAGACCCAATATCTGTTTTCAGCTAGGTAGATTGAAGGAGGTCTATTTGTAATCACAAGATTTGATATGTTAATTACTTATCTTAATCATGTAATTTAAAAGTCTATTTTTATTTATAAAAATAAAATATATTTTATGACCAACTACTTGACTCATCCAAAAATATCTACGATGAAAAGAATAATTACGGTTATCAGTAATAAATATCATATATGTATATTCATGAAATCCAACCTTAGAAGATTGAGGTTACTGTACAACAAGATTGTGATGACGAAAATTGAGTAAGAAAGGTGCTTACAACAGAGTTACAAATAGGAATAAAAATAAAAATTATAATTTTATTAACTCAACATTAAAAATCTTTAAAAGAAATATTCATTGCTTCCAATTAAACATAAGCTAATCCAGAGATTCATCGGTCTATCGCTGTGCAGATTGAAATAGAGTGGGTGGAATTTTCATCTGACATTAAGAAAGGTGCAGATTCGTATCCATTAGTCCATAACATGATGTTTCAAATTTGTCAGAAAATAGATTGATTGATTGATTACAGTGTCGAGCTTTTTCAATTATTTTTAGGAGCCTTTTTCAATTGCAGTATAGAAACCCTAAAAAAGATTCCTGGAAACCTACAAATCTACCTAGTTTTTTCAGATTGTACCGCTACTTCTATACATACGAATTAATCTCTGCCAAATATATATTAAAAGAGTTTAATTAATATTAATCTCTTTTAGCACATGCCTAGCAGTAACCGTAGAGGGATTTTGGTTCATAAAAATATACTTAGATACCAAACCAGTTACTTGAAAGTACAGACGGAATCCATAATGTCGTGCCTCGTGCACATGAAGTAAAAGCCACTTAGTTAAGCAAACCCAGATTTGTTTTACCTGTTAATAATCAAATATTTGTTTTTCCTTTTTCTTTTAATCAAAGCCGAAGCTGAAAAAACATTACTATTTTATTAGTTGGATTAGGGAAAGTGCAAGAACAGATATTAATTAGATCGAATGTACTTTGGTTGCTTTTTTATATTTATTTTTTAGACAATTTCTGGAAACCCTTTATCTCTTTTTCAACATATTCAACCGCAATTTAAGGTTGTTGTCTGAGAAAAAAATGAAAAGGTTTTAACAAGCTTTGGCTTTGGCTTTGGCAGCAGAAATTAATAAATCAAATACAGCTTTAAGAGCTCTGTATGCATGTGTTTGGAATTCCATGTTTTTTTTTCTTAATTTAAATTAAGGAGTCTTAGGGAAATTTGCATTTTTTAAATATAACTAAAATTTAATGTAGATATAATTATATTCAATAAATGTGAAAACACACCTAAAAATATATATTTATATGATAAAGTTGAAGTTTTGAAGATTAAGATGTTATAAAAATTTTATTTAATTTTTGTAGATTTTATATAAAAATAAATTTATGTTAATCTCATTTTTATATGTCTTTCAAATGGTAATAATTGTATGAGATTAAAAAACCATCATTATTTTATTTATTTATTTTAAATATCAATTAAATACATGTGATGGTTTATTTTTTTATTAATGTATTAAATATTATCTTATTAGTATAATCTTCTCATAAAAAAAATTTAAATACAAGCGGGAGTATATGTTCAAACCAATTTATGATGAGTATAGAAAATTTGCAATCAAAATTCCAAGATTGAGAATTATTGCCATGTATTGGGAGTGGGACATGACTCATGTTTGTGTTTCCATAATTCTTTGGTTTATATATACAATCACAAATTGGGAAGAAGCACATGTGAGTCCCCATGGATTTTGGATTTTGTCTACACTTTATAATAATTTTCGATATTCTATTTTCTTAATCTAGATAGAGCATCAATTTAGTTAAAAACTTACCAACATATTCTTTCATAATTAAAGTAAGGTATATTATTTTATTATATTTTTTTTTCTAAATTCAATAAAAAATTGCAACATGTGTTATTTAAGTTAATAGATGTTTAATTTACCACTAAATTAATAATTTATTTTAATTTAATATTTACATTTTAATTGTATTATATTATAATTGGTATTTTATTTTTTCTTTTAAAAAATCCCAATAAAGAACTTACATGTAGTTGGATTTGAAACCATACTATTTACATCAATAAAACATCAATTTTACCATTAAAGTATATTTTATTACTTCCATTAATTGTTTATATTGATAATGTTGCTGATCTAGTTGGTGTCACAAGTCAATTTGACAGACCCTGATAAACAATTGTAGTGTACTTAATATTCATAATATGATGTAGGTACGTGTTTAAATTTCATTTTCCTCAAAATTTAATCTTTTTTTATTTTAATACTATACGTATTTTTGTGTTATTATTAATTAATTTTAAATAATATATTTTATATTATTTATTAGATGTTATTTTTAAATTAACATCCATATTTTAAATATGTAATTTTCACACATATGTTTTAGATAAAATTTCTAGTATATATTATATATATTAAAAATGTTGACATTAAATATACGTGTTCATAACCAAGGAGGCTATAAATAATTTGAACCAATTAATTATTTTTTTACCCACTTATATTTGGACGACCCATTTTTTAGATAAGTAATTATAGTTTAATTAAAAGTAGGAATACTTATTTATTTTAAAAAAATAAAAATTATAAAAATACAAAATCCTTATATATTGAAAACCATGTACAAAAACGATTCGAACAATCAAACTCATGACAAGTGTAATTGCGGTATTTCAGCTTTAAGCTGCCACAGAGAATTAAAAGCAAAAGGGTCAATGGCGAATATCATGGGAATGAAGAAACTGTTATGTGTAGCGATATATCACATCACATTCTCAGTCACTTCCTGATTTCACTGTCTCATCTTTACAACTACAATAATAATAATCCTCAACTATTGTAATCACAAATAATAATAAATCTCTTGATGAAAAGAAATTAAAAAATTAACAATAAAATAATATAAATTTATTTAATTATTTTTAATTAACATTAAAAAAAATTAATATAGGATGGTTGTTGGTACCCTCTTTCCCGCATTTTCTTTCTTCTCACTATTCATTTCCATTCGTCTAATCATCACTTTTTCTCTGTGAGAGTATTGTACAAATTTTTTTATTACAGTGCAGCAGGTTGTATTTTCTACTTTTACAAACTAGTAAAATAGTTTCTTTGTACTTTTACAAACTAGTTAAATAATGCTTCTTTAACAATTGAAAATTTTTATTATAAATTTAATAAAGTATGTAATGGGATAATAATAATTTAATTTTTTGAACTAATAATATATTATTTAATTATTTTTACTTCATAAAAAAAATAAGTCTCTGGAAATATATACGAACAAATGCTGTTACAAATTGTCCTCTCAATATTGACTAAAACCGGAGCCAGAATTTCATTTCTTTTTGCCTTCAATTCCTCCATTTTATCTGCCATTATTCCTTCTTCCCGGGCCACATATGTCCCTAACTTTGAGCCTTTATTATGATTTAGGAAATTAAGTCAATGAAACAAATCATATTTGGGGTTGCCTCCTCCAACTCTGTTTCAGTCTTTAATATTAGGGTTGAATATGATCAAACCGACTTCCTCGTGCTTCATGTTTCCTCCAACTCTATACTAGATCATGTACCCTTAATGATTTTCAACATCTAAAAGGAGGATATTATTCTTAAATTTTACATTACTTTGAAAATCTAAAATTCCTTTTTAATTGTATTACATAGGGATGATAAAAACTCGAACCATTTAATAGATTTTGAGCTCACAATTTTTTTATTAAAAAATGGATGTGGCGTGGGGTAATAGACTTTTTTTTTTTTGTATGGTGGATATTGAATAATCATAATAATTGTTTGCCTTGTCTATTCTATTATATGAATTTATCATTTTATTCTTTTATTTATATATATAAATATTAAAAGGAAAAAATTATAATAAAATATTATTGAAAAAAAATATATATATATTTAAAGAATCATGTTTAAAACAATTGAAAATATTATAACAAGTGCAAAAATTATAATTGAACTAGAGTGGGATGAAAATAAATATATTCAATATCGGTAGTGATTTTTAATAATATAAAATCAAATGATAGATGATAAAACAAAATATGCCAACTATGAATCAGTGTAACAACATCGATCCTAACTCCGGTCCATCCGTATGCTAGTGTTACAGTAGGTTTTGAATATCAGAGAAGGGCTTGAATGATGATGTGATATGACTCAACAAAGAGTAGAATATTATAGCCTTAGCTAAATATTTTAGATGTGGGACATTTATTCTTATGATACTTAAAGCTTTTTTATATTGGCAAGAGGTTTACTTTTAGTCTTATGAAGCATCTTCATGCCGGAGTGTGGAATATAAAAATAATTAAGGATTTTCCAAATAGAAAGGAGTTAAATGATTCATTATAGTTGGTATTTTCTTATCTAGAGAATATTATTTTAGCTTTTTGGACTGTTCAATTATAAGGAATCATAAATATTTGTTAATGTTGAATGGTTATGATTAAACTTTAAAGTGATATTCATAAGAAAATGGGTTCATGATAATCGTACACTAAGCCTGTACTTAAATTTGATTTGATGACAGTCATAGATGAAGAATACAGAATTTATCACCTTTTTTTTTTAAATTAGAATATAATAATTTTTTATTATTTGATGACTTATTCCACTTAAAAGTAAACTTTCGTAATAATGCATTATTTATTACAAACACAACGTAGGGTAGGGATGAGCGTGAAATCTATTAAAGATGAGACAATTTTATTGTTAATGGTGTAAAAAGGACGGGGTTTCATTGTTCACTATATGAACTGTTTTCTGAGTACAAATATGAGAAACTGTATATATTTGGGTGGGATTGTTTACTTTAAGCTGACAAGATTTTCTTCTGAGATTGAATTGAAAGATGTGATTTTGAGTTGACGAGACATGGGTGCCTTTCTTTTTTCTTTTTTTTTTCTTTTTTTCTGAACTCCTACGTGTCCATTAAGTGAGAATAAAATTTTAATTAATTTATACTCTCCCAAGTGACCTTATTGGGGTTGCAAGACCTGGCTCAGAGAGAGATATAGATTTTGCATGAATTGGTGAATAAGGAACTACATATATTGGAGGTGCCTAAAGAATGAAGCCCAGTCATAGGGGCCCTTGGTGATTAAAATCTTAAGAAGGATTTAATAAAAATGGACTGGGTGTTGTTGATGGTATGGATGAAAAAGTGAGTCTACTGGCCCAATTTACACTCCGCTGCCCATTTTGAAATATAGATTTTGTCAAGTGAGTGAAATAAAAATTTAACTTTATAAGTATGTTTAATAATGTATATAATAGATTTATATTTTAATATTATTAAATACGTGTTATTTTTTAGATTTATAATTGTTTTATTTAAATATAATATAAAAATATAAAAAGACAAAAGTATTATTATAATAATATTAATTATAATTTAAAAGAACTGATATTCTTATAATTTCATAAATGAATTGATGATCAAGTTAAGAGGGTTACGAGTTTTGACGTCGCTCTCAACAATTGAATTATTGTCTTTGTTTATGTACTTTATTATGGTATAGCAAATTAAATCATTACTTTAGACTTTTAATAATATTGAAATTCATTCTAATTGCATCTACATTAACTTACTATAAATCATATTTTAGTATAATAGATTAAATAGTTGCATAAAGTAACCAATATTTTGATTAATTATATTAATTTAATCTTTCATATACAAGATACCAATTTCTATTGTAAAATAATAAATATAAAATATAACATTTATAAATCGCCATATTTAAATTTAAATAATTGCTAAGAACTAAATTAAATATATATTTGTAAATATTTTAAAATTTTCATTCTCGTAAACGATGAGTTTTAGTTCATTGACATCTTTTTGTTACAATAACAAGAAATACATAGGTTAGAACGCGCATTATCGTCCAATTTACGAGCAATGGGTCACTATTGTCACAAGTGGCATGAGTAATTTGTTGACACATCATTAATTGTTTTTTAAGAACTTAAATTATATGGACAATATTTTATTTAAAATAAATAGTTAATTAAATTAATTATATTAGATTACATGAATAATATACTTTTAAATAAATTGGATAAATATTTAATTAGATAGCCAAAAATTTAAATTTTAAATAAAAATTTAATTAGATAATGTATCTATTTGATTTTACTTAAATAAATTCTTGTTTATTTAATTATATATTATATATGTTATTATTTATTTTTAAATTTAAATTAATATAAAATTTTAAAAATAAATTATCAAGTTTTTTTTATATTAGATAATTTATCTATTCAATAAAATTAATTGTTATTTTTAAATTGCTTTCAAAATCACTATTATATATTTTTATTATCTTAAATAATATTTTACTAAAAATAAAATTGAATATAGAGGTTACTATAAATATAACAAGAGTTAATTTTATTTATTGATTAGAGTGGAGTAAAAATAAACATAAAACTATAAAAAAAAATTGAATACTAACAAATTTAACGTGAAAGCAATTTAATTTAATAATATACAATAAATAACCTATAAAAATTAAAATATAAGTTTGAATTCAAAATTTAATATTTAAGGTTTAAGCCCATATCGATAAGGTTTATACATCTGTAATTTATTTTATTTTTTTATATTATATACTTTATATGACATAAAATTAAATACACAATAGTATAATAACATGTAAACATTAAAAAATATATTGTTTAAATTTAGAATTTTAATTAAGAAAAATTATTTAAAATTTTAAATTAAGAATTGATTGGATCTAAAACGAGTTTAGATTAGTTATTTACTACTATTGACAAATTTAAATAAAATTTTAGACAAATATATCAAATCGGATCAAGTTAAACTTAGATAAACATAAAATATACTAACATTATAAATAATTGGCTTAATCCACAAATTGGTACTTAAAGTATACTCTTTTTCTCATCTTAATATCTAAACTCTTTTTTTTTTCTGTCATAAGTCACAAGTGATACTGAAACTATTTTCCTTTTCCCAAATTGGTACATTTGTTAGTCCAACCATTAAATCTATTTAAAAAAGGACGTAATCCACAAATTAGTACCTGAACTATATCATTTTTCTTGAGTTCTTACTTAAACTTTACTGGCTTAATAACTTATTTATCCCTCTAATATTACAAAAAAAAAATCATTTTAGCTCTTCATTTAATTTCTCACTTATTTTAAACGTTGAACTTGTGCTTTTTTTGTTAAATCGCTTCAAAATAGATGGAAAAGTTAATAAATGTTGATTTTGTTGACATACACATCACGTGGATGTCACATAAGTAATTAATTAACTTTTAAAAAATAAAAATATAGAATGCTATTAAATTTATTTAAAAATTTTGTAATATATATAAATTAAAAAATAAAAAAATATTAAAATTAAATTAATTGTTGATGTAGTATCCATGTGACGTATATGTCCATGTCAACAAAGTTAATACTTGTTATCTTTTCTATTTATTTTGGGGCGATTTAACAAAAAAAGTGCAAGTTCAAGGGTTAAAAGAGCCAAAAAGTTAAATCGAGGACTAATATGATTTTTTTATAAAGTTGGAGGGCTAAATAAATAATCGTGCCAACTTCTTTCTGTCACAAGTGGTACTTAAACTACTCTTTTTATACCTATTTTACACCAAAATATTATATCAATTTAAAAATATTCTAGCCAATAATAAATCACCGTGTCTTACAGGCTTAAAAAAATTATTTATTTTATTTTATTTTACATTATTTTACCCTTCTATATTTTCCTTTATAAAGTCTGATAATACTAAAAATGCTCAAAACTTGTCCTTCCGAGATTGAGATATAACAATTAAAATTGTTTATGAGCTTCATTGCTTGCTTGCTCAACTTAACCGGATCAAAAAAGTTATTCATCGATCAAAATCAATGTTTTCAAAATTAGACCAACCAATCACACCGATAACTGATTGAGGTATTGGTCTAGAGATAGGCATTGAATCGATAAACTTGCGAACCGATATAAACCAATTGAACGAAGCTAAAAAAAAAAATAGTTAAACCGATTTTCTCTATTGTTATGAATTCTTTTAATAATTTATTTGATCAAATAAAAAACTTGTAGTCTGGCTAGTTTAACTATTGGTTTGGTTCTTAAGAAAGAAAAAGAAAAAAAAAGAGAGAAAATAATATTTTTGTCTTTTTTTGTCACATATTAATTTTTAATTAATTTTTTTTAAATAGGTTTAGTGGTTTAACCAACGATTGAATTGATAGAGGTACCAATTTTGGAGAAAAATAATTTAAGTTTAAGTTGTGATAAAAAAAAATCTAGACATCAAAATGAAATGAAAAAAAAAATGTAGATACCAATTTGTAGATTAAAAAAATTCAAAATAAATTTAACTAAATGACTAACAAAAATACCAAGTTTGAAAAAAAAGTAATTTAAATACCCTATCGTGATTAAAAAAAAAGATAGTAAAATTATCAATAATAATTTAAATGAGTTAAATCTATATAATTTGAAGAAGCTGTAGAGTTAAATCTGCAATGATAAAGGAGATATAGGTTTGGTAGTTGGGTAGCTTAAAAAGTTAAAATCAGATTTATGGTTTTAAGAATCTGAAAATCAAAAATGGATTTAATCTCTAAACAAAATTAGAATTGAAATTAAGCGAAATTGTGTATCATCCGATTGTTTTTGGATTGATCCAACTATACAGCCACCATAACTACAAGTTAATAGAATCAGTTATGTTTTCATAACAACCAATCTTTAACCGCCACATAGCAGGCGGAGGAGATACCAAACACAATATAAATACGGAAATGGAGACCCAACAAACATTTTCAGGTTCGGAAAATAAAAACAGCGCTTTCGTTCTAGGTTTTGGACTCTGGAAACCTCAATTCCTTCCAACTTTACTGTTCTAATTACAATTCTTACCTCTCTTGCTTTCTGCTCAAGCGCTTTGAGGATTTGGGCATGCGAGTGCCGGACGCTGATCTTTTTAATCCACAATCGATTATGGACTCCGACTTCTCTCCCGGCGGAGCTTCCGCCTCTGCTTCCGTCGACCCGGACTTTGGTTTTGCTTTTGACGACAGTAATTTCTCCGATCGGACCCTGAGGATCGAGATCATGCCTGATTTGCCCGAGACTAAATCCGACGGTGGCGGTTGCTGCTCTATCGCTGATTGGGCCCGTAATAGGAAGAGACGGAGGGAAGATTTCAAGAAAGAGAACGGTTTGTTCTGTTTCGTTTCTAAGATTAAAATTATTGGTATTTTTCCTTTAAAAAGCTTTTTTTTTAACAATGTAATTAATGTAGTTTTGAACAATTTTTGGGATTGGGTTCATGGCGTTATGCAGATTTTATCGGGCAAAGTGAGGAGCAAATCTTGAATTGTAACTTGCCATACATGGTGGATGGTGTAACCTATGAGAACCAAGATGAAGAGGCCATGGCAATGGTTGAAGAGTCTCCTTCTGATATTGGATTGAATTCCAATCAAATTGGTAACTTAAATTACATACATAAATTACTTTTTATCATTTGCTACACTTTTTCAGGTTTCTTCATGTTAATTAAGGTTTTCTTTTTACTTAAACTTCACGCGAACAACTCAAACTTCCTAGCTTCCTTCACTTTGTTGTTAATTAAGTTTGGACTATTTCTTCTTTTTGTTAACTGAACTAAAATTTTTCTTTATGATATAACTAGATTTAAAGTTAGTTTTTCAGTGTGGGGGTATTTGTTGCTGTTTAATTGCAAGGAATGAACATTGACATCCGTTTTGATTCATTTATAGGGAATGGTTCCATTTACAACAATGATTCATCTAAGAATATGGATTGTTCAAAAGTTCTAAGAGTCAAGACCATACACATTAGTTCTCCAATTTTAGCAGCAAAAAGTCCTTTCTTTTATAAGGTAAGGGGATGCTGATTGGTTATTTTCCGTCTTTATTATTGGTTTTCGTACTCATGGACTTACTGGTTTGTGCCTCTGCTTACAGTTGTTTTCAAATGGAATGAAGGAGTCAGAGCAGCGACATGTAACACTCAGGATACATGCCTCTGGTAAACGCCAGAATATTTTTCCTATTATTGATCATTAGTCTTATTTTTACCTCTCTTGCTATGAATTCCAATGACATTGGTTTTTGTTTTCATGTGGGAACCTGTCGAACTTTGTGGTGTTCATTTATGTTTTTTGTTCTGATTCTTTGAGCAGAAGAAACAGCTCTCCTAGACCTTCTTAGTTTTATGTATAGCAACACCTTATCAACGACCACGCCTACTGCCTTGTTAGATGTGTTGATGGCTGCTGACAAATTCGAGGTTGCATCTTGCATGAGATATTGTAGCCGATTGTTACGGAACCTGCCTATGACCTGTGAATCTGCTTTACTATATTTGGACCTTCCGTCTAGTGTTTTAATGGCTGATGCTGTTCAGCCACTGACAGATGCTGCAAAGCAGTTTCTTGCTGTGAGATACAAGGATATAACCAAGTGAGTGCCATTATTATTTACAACATTAAATACATAATTATACTTTTGAGTAATTTCTCAACTGTAACATCAAGGTTGCTTCTTTTATTATCAATATATGAAAATGGGGCACCCTTTTGTTGATATATATATGTTTTTGTTTTGAAGTTTTACCCTGCTGCAAAATAGTGGGCATTCTTTAAAAATAACGTGGCAAGAAATGCAGTGTTGTATGTCCTGTTTATATTTTGCTTATTGGACGTGTATATATGGCTGCCTTAAGTGGAAAATTTTGTGAAATTAGGTTCAATGTTTATCTAACTGTCGTCTTTTAGGTCCATTGTTGAGTTAATCTCTAGATCATGGACTAACCAGTTTGCATTGGTTATTTGTCAGGTTCCAGGAGGAGGTACTCAACTTGCCTCTTACTGGTATAGAGGCAGTATTTTCTAGTGACGATCTCCAGGTAGCTTCAGAGGATGCTGTTTATGACTTTGTGCTGAAATGGGCTCGTACACATTACCCAAAACTGGAGGAGCGACGTGGAATTTTTGCAACACGACTTAGTCGCGTAATACGTTTTCCATATATGACTTGCAGAAAGCTGAAAAAGGTTTTAACCTGCATTGACTTTGATCCAGAACTCGCATCCAAGGTTGTGCTTGAAGCTCTCTTTTTCAAGTCTGAGATGCCACACAGACAACGGGCACTTGCAGCAGAGGAAGCGAATGCCACCTATCGTCGCTTTGTGGAGCGGACATACAAGTACCGTCCAGTCAAGGTTGTAGAGTTTGAGCTGCCTAGGCAGCAGTGTGTTGTGTACCTGGACCTGAAACGTGAGGAGTGTACACATCTGTTTCCAGCAGGAAGGGTTTATTCCCAGGCATTTCATCTTGGAGGACAAGGGTTTTTCTTGTCCGCTCACTGCAACATGGATCAGCAAAGCTCATTCCATTGTTTTGGGCTGTTTTTGGGAATGCAAGAGAGGGGATCTGTCACATTTGCTGTTGACTATGAGTTTGCGGCAAGGTCAAAGCCAACCGAGGATTATGTAAGCAAGTATAAAGGGAATTACACTTTCACTGGAGGCAAGGCTGTCGGTTATCGTAACCTGTTTGGTATACCCTGGACGGCATTCATGTCAGATGATAGCATTTACTTTATAAACGGCATCCTCCATCTCAGGGCTGAACTCACTATTAGACAATGAATTTGTGAGAAGCTAGTATTTTAGACCTCCTTTTGCTTTATCACCCTCCGCAAATTCCTTCTGAATCCTTGTAAAATTTTGAATAATTATATCTTATGCATAAAAATATTATGTATGTATATAAAATCTATTTGGCAATCAAATGTAGAACTTGCTAGCCTTCACTGATAGTCATCTATCCCGCAATTGGGTTTAAGGGTGTGAACTTTTTACATTTTGAACCAAAAAATGAAGCAATTTTTCCACCATAAAATGACTTGGATTAGGAATATTCAACTCCAAGCAAAAAGTGCATCTGCTTGAGCCAACAAAGCAAAATCCATGCAAGCAGCAAAAGTGCATCAAAATGGCAAGACACATGCAAAATCCATATGATAGGAGAGAAAATGGGGGGCTAAAATAAACTACAATATCCATTCATCGAAATTAATTGAGAAGGCATTAGCAGTGTTACTCGCCCTTTTTCTGACAACCTTTTTGCCTTTTACGCTAACAAATGTACCAAATTTCACAATCATTATTACCAAAATGCTTAGTTCAAACTCTTGAACAGATTCATTTCATCCTTTCTTGTTTAAACCTATAACAGTATAACAGGAATACAAGGCTTTACCCAGTCTGCCAAGAATCATTCAATTTTCACGACTCATAAGGCATGCATTTTATTAAAAGAAAAAGAAAAACTTCAAGGCTGAACAATCCTTGCTATGCCAAGGTAGAATCCTATTCCAACATAAAAACATAACATAACCAATGCTCATTTGAAACAAACAAGTAAAGCCACAGTACAACAAACTAAACTCAGAAACCTCAATTGAGTGCACCAACACCGGCATTAATCTTTTGAGCGGACTTTTTCCACTCTGTATGAAATGACCCTGGACGATCGATCCTCTCATAGGTGTGTGCCCCGAACAAGTCCCTCTGTGCCTGCACGAGATTGGCCGGGAGCCTTGCACGCCTATAGGTATCGAAATAGGCAAGACTAGCACACATTCCTGGTGTGCTGATCCCAGCAGAGATGGCCAACCCCACAACTCTCCTCCAAGCAGCTTGCCTCTGAACCATCTCCCTAGCAAACTCAGGGTCTACAACCAAGCTAGCCAAATTAGGGTTCCTCTGGTAAGCCTTCTTGATCCTATCCAAAAACACAGCCCTAATAATACACCCACCTTTCCAAATCCTAGCCAACTCTCCAAAGTTCAAATTCCATCCTTTTTCAACACTTTTCGCTCTCAACAAATTCATCCCTTGAGCATAACTGCATATCTTGGACGCATATAAAGCTTGCCTAACATCATCAATCAATCTTTTCTTATCAATTCCTTTTGCTAGGCTCCCAACTTCTTCTTTCAATCCAGCTTCTTTCAAAACCTCAGCAGCATTTTCCCTCTCCTCCTTTAACCCACTCAAATACCTACAATCCAATGAAGCTGCGATCGTAGGGGCAGCAACAGACAACTCAGCAGCTTGCTGTACAGTCCATTTCCCGGTACCTTTCATCCCAGTCTTGTCTAAAATCTTATCCACCAAAAACCCATCACTCAAATCATCCTTAACTCTAAAAATATCCGATGTTATCTCAATTAAGAAACTTTCAAGCTCACCCCGATTCCATTCAGCAAAAATCTCAGCTAATTCATCATTCGAAAGTCCCCCAACATGTTTAAGCACGTCATACGCTTCAGAAATCAACTGCATATCACCGTATTCGATTCCATTATGAACCATTTTAACGAAATTACCTGATCCTCCTTCGCCAATGTAAGTAACACAAGGCCCATCCTCGACTTGCGCCGCCACTTTTTCAAGTATGTCTTGGATGTTCGAATAAGCCTGGTGAGATCCACCAGGCATCAACGACGGACCGTTACGAGCCCCTTCTTCGCCACCGGAAACACCCATACCGAGGTAAAGAAGACCCTTATTTGAAACTTCTTGGATTCTTCTCTCGGTGTTCTCATACCACTCGTTACCACCATCGATGATACAGTCACCGGGCTCCATATGATCGGATAAAGCAGCAATAGTTTGATCGACAGGTGAACCAGCTTTGACTAAGATAACAACAGATCTGGGTCGTTTGATAGAGAGAACGAATTCACGAGGAGTGTAGTGACCGAAGAGTGGGAGTTGGCCTTCGTCTTGGGCTCGCTGAATGGTTTCATCGACTTTGGAGGTAGTACGATTGTAGACAGAGATAGGGAAGCCTTTTTCGGCGACGTTTAGAGCGAGGTTTTGGCCCATGACCGCCAAGCCGGCAAGGCCTATGCGAGAAAGAGCAGGGGATGCTTCCATTTTGGGGGGAGATGGAAATGAGGGAGGAAATGGGAGGGGGAAAAAAGGATGTTAGATATATGAAGGGAGAAGGGAAATGGGGGAGGGTTTGGTGAGAGATATTTGGTTAATTTTTAAAGGAAGGATGGGAGGTAGGAAGGGAGAGAGTTTGGCTTTTTGAAGGAAGGAAAGATTTTTGTTGAGAGTGACGGACTCGTCGAGGGAGTGAAAGGGCAAATTGGCCTCAACAAACGATGAGTGAGGCGATCTGTTCGAGGAATCGTTACTGACGGCTCCCTTATACGGCAGCGTTTCAGCTGGCACTAAAACAACCTTTGCCAGTGTCGAAAATAGAGGATTTTCTTTTTGGATTAATATCTTATTTGGTACCTGAGTTTAGATTACTATTTAATTTGGTATTTGTGTTTGATTTCCATACAAAAGGCCTTATGTAGCTCAATGAATATTAGACATACAGTGCTCTAGAAAAAAAAACATAGGTGCTAAATAGAGACAAAAAGACTCAAAATATTAAATTGAATATTGAAGCTAAATTCAAGTACCAAACAATGTATTAGTCTTATTTTTTTCCAAGTTTACAATTATTTTCAGCTGTCCAGGATTGGTCTAATCTTTATTAAATATTTTGAAAATAAAAATATAAAAATATTGTATTCTAGAAAGATCAAATAAGTAAATAAAAACATTTAACTTAGGTTGTAAAATTTTCGATTCTGAACTTCGGATGGTAACGTTCTTCAACACGATTTTGGCATTATTAATTAGACTTCAATTGTGATCAAAAGTAAAAATATTAAATTTCAATTGTGCCTAAAGTATAAGGACTTAGGCAAAATTAGACCTCCAGGATTTTAGTTACACCGTAGCTGAAAATTTGAGTATTGAGCTTTAGTTCCGTTCCCAGAGATTGACGTTATCAAGACTAGCTTTGCAGCTTAGCAAAATATTTTTGAGAGGTTTAGGAAGAGATTTTGAAGCTATGCTGTGAATGCCAAATTAGTTATTTCATCTTATATCTGTTTATATCCTGTATACAAAACTTGAATATAAATAATCACTATCGCCTCCAAAATTGACAAATTCCACGTTAAATTCACAGCTTTGATACTAAAATTATTCAGTTCAACCTCTAAAACACAATGCATTACTTAGCAGTAAGGCTAGGTTTTCCATGAATTTCAATGTAGAATTGCCAGGTCAAAGAAAACAAGTCCTCAATGGTGGAAGAATTTTCACTGGTAAATGTGGTTTTCAGCACTCGATTCGAACAGCCCCACTTTCCGATGAAATGAACTTGGGTTTCCGAACCACTTGCTCCAAGCATTGGATGACATCTCCAATCTGGAAAGCATCACAATTACAGAGCACAAGCCCGCATTCATTCCCTTTCCCTACTTTCTCGACGTCGTGTTTCTCCTGCTTCAATGATGCACAAGGTCCTTCGAACACAACTTCTCCGCTTCTCAACAGCCTCATGGTTGCTGTTTTGGAGACGCAACCGTCAATCACCCGGCAACCTGCAATCTTTACATCCCCACCTTTTGCCTTGCTTTTTCCCTTTATCTCAAAGATATTCAGCACCTCAGCTTCCCCAGCTACCTGAGTTTCGAAAGTGCCAGGGGCCTTCTCTACTATCATATTGCCGATGTCCTCCAAAAGGTGATATATGACACGGTGCATCAGTATCTACAATACAAATAATTAAGTTCAAAAAGTTCCATTCCGATGTGCTTCTAAAACACAATAACATCAATTGTTTATACTTTATACCCCCCAAAGAATACTAAAATAGATGTATGTATACATATATATTGACGCTTACTGCAAGATAGAGATTGAGATCGAAAGCAATGGGAAGTTAGTACCTTTATGCCAGCTTGAGTGGCTGCCATAGTAATAGAACTAGCTGGACTTTTCACATTAAATCCGACAATGCATGCACCACATGCCTGCGCTAGGTCCACATCAGACTGACAAACAGGCCCCACCCCTACATGGACTACATTCACGAAAACCTGGAAATGAAATTGGACAGTATCGATTAGAAAACACATCACAAGGGAGAACCAACAGGATTAGTTTCAATAGTCAATAGCAATGACCAGCATCACTTCCTTTTTGTTTGTACTTCTCATTTTCAAAACCAGAAAAGAATTGCAGCATAGTGAGGTGAGAAGGCCAATGCTTTAACAAATTAATAGTTCAGCATATACGAGTACTTGTACAAGTAGTGATGAATACCTAACAAACATCAGCAACCAAGGCAGTGGGGATTAAGATCATGAACATGTATATATAATATATATTTGTCGGATAATATAGCTCGACTTTCACAAACCTGAGGACTATTTAAAGATCTCAATGCATCAGTAACAGCCTGGACAGTGCCTTGTACATCTGCTTTTACAATGATTGGCATTTCAGCCCTCTGAGGCACTTCTTCTGATTGTTCCAATTCCTCGGCCCTTCCATTGCTGATCTTCAATAGCCTGTCTCTGTCAAATTTCTTTTTCCTCCCTGCACTAAGCATTCTAGCACGCTCCTCAGATTGCACAACTATAATGTCATCACCTGCCATCGGAAGCCCCTTCAAACCTTCAATCTCAACTGGCATTGCAGGTGTTGCCCGCTCTGCCAAATTCCCAACCACATCTCTAATGGCTCTTATTCTGCCCCACTCTGAGCCCACAACCACATGCTGCCCACAGACCAAAGTCCCTGCTTTTACTATTGCAGTGGCTAATGGGCCTCGCCCTTTGTGAAGTCTGGCCTCCACAACATAAGCTTGTGCAGGTCCATCTACACGTGCTTTTAGGTTCATCACCTCAGCCTGCAGTAGCAAAGCTTCCTCCAAGTTATCCAATCCGGTTTTCTTTAATGCTGAAACTTCAACCAATTGAATATCTCCACCCATATCCTCCAACAGCAAACCCTCAGAAGCAAGCTGTAGTTTTACTCTCTCAGAGTTAGCAGCTGGTTTATCACATTTATTAACAGCGACCACGATTGGTACATTAGCTGCCTTTGCATGGGAGATAGCTTCAAGAGTCTGGGGCATCACCCCATCATCCGCAGCTACAACTAACACAACAATATCCGTGACAGCTGCACCTCTTGCTCGCATTGCACTAAATGCGGCATGACCAGGGGTGTCAAGGAATGTAATTGATGCCCCTGACTGCATGCTAACAACAAAAGCACCAAGATGTTGAGTAATGCCTCCAGCTTCATTGGCTGCCACTGATGTTTGACGTAAAGCATCTAAAAGAGAAGTTTTACCATGGTCAACATGTCCCATGACAGTCACAACGGGTGGCCGTGGGAGAATTTCTTTACCTTCACTGACATGTATCCTCTTGACACTGGCTCCAACTTCCTGCAAAACCATCAAAAGTCCCCAAAGCAGCCTTTAACAAGATAAGTATAATGGATGTAACACAAAAGGAAAGGATTGAAGAGAAAGAGAGAAACTCAACGATCAAAAGCAAATATCACCACTACGTTGTATCATAAATGGTTCAACATATATGTCTAATTAAGAGAAATGTTGTAGCAAGAAAAATGCATAAAAATATAATATATTCCAAGTCAAAAAGGGAAGCCAGCGTCAAATTTTCAGAGGATAATTCCAGGATATGAATTAGAACTCATCATTCCACTCAAAGGTCTATATGAGCACACACACAAGTTTTGCATTTTAAATTGCAAACAAGATACTTCATCAATATGTCAGAGTAAAGAATGGGAAATACCATTGCAATGAGCTCCGCAATATCAATGCTTAGAGGGTGAAATTCAGAATCAATACTTTCCCCAACACTTATGAGAATATCCTGAAGAACACCTATGCCCTCACCAGTTCGCTTTGCGAGCTCAACAAGGGTCATACCGTCAAATATCTCAACAGTTCTCTCTTGCAAGGATTTGTTTGTTCTCTTCAGTTTAGGAACATAGGGAGCTACAACAGGCGGGCTCCTTTCCCTCTTGCTATATTTCCCTTTAGGTTTTTTCTTGCTAACCTTTAAACCCAATTCCTCCTCAATGCCCTTTCTAGCCAGTAATTCTGGACTTGCATGAAAATACCTAAGGACAGCCAGGGTTCCACAGTCAATACCATTTCTCAAGTACAGAAATTATACTTAAATCAGTTATTTGAATCAATAAAGCCTGCTTAACACCATTCCAAATTCCTTTTCTTTTTGGTCCCATTGATAGCTATTATACATGTCTAATGAGAAGATAGAAAAAAATTGTTACACAAGTGATGTTTGACTTCTTGGAGAATATATTTTATGTCAAATACTGCAACAGATAAGCAACTCAAACATTTGAAGAGAAAGGTCAAAATATTGAAAGGTATTGATCCTCTCTATTGAAAAGGTTCACAAAGTTCTATAATTATAGCGGAGATAGTATCTTCCCAGGACAGAACACACAAGTAATTGAAGGAAGCCAACTTACCGTATTAAAGGTTCATTTTTCAAAATTTTGTGATACCTAGATCCCCGTAGAAACGAACTGAAAGACAACCCTGCAGTAGCAAATATTTGAGGTGAATATGATAACATAAAAGTCAAGTTACATGGTTCATTGGCTGTTATCTAATTATGTAATCTTCACTGAACCTGACTAACTACAACTATGCAAACTTCAAAATGAGAAAAAGTAAACGAGATAACAATTGTTGAGTGAGTAATTCATTGCTAAAACCCATAAGTAGGGCTAGTAACTGAAGTTAACTAACTGAGACACATGCATGCTCCAATAAGTAGAAATAGCATGTATTCATATGTTTTATTGACACATTAAACAAGCTAATGCATGCCTAGATAAATATGGATGGCTCAGCTTACCAGGCACACATTTAAAAGAAGCAGAAAGTGATTTTACTGCAAGATCAAAAGTAGATGAAGAATTTAAGCCAGCTGAAAGTCCAACAGGTGCTGAAGCCAGAGCTCTAATGAGACTGGCATTAAGTCCCTGTAAACAATGTTAGAAAATCATTAGCCATCATAGACGATAACTAAGCCACTTGCAAAACACTCAACAGACACTCTCTTTCTGTGGGATAATATATATGCTGCAGCTAATAAAAATGTGAAGGGAAAGACTAAATATCACCAATATGGTCATATTCAAAGCACTTCACTGCAAAATGGATGGAAACTATTCGAATAAAATGCATCCGATAATGCAGTCAAATTCTCATCCAACCGGAAAGTCTCAGCTAAAATCTAAGTAGAGGGAAAAGAAACTTCCCCCATTAACGCTGTAACAAGTACTCTTATAAATTCCTACCTTTTCCTACCCTATGATACAATGATTCAAGTGGCAACTTAATGAATAACGGCAACAAACAAAGAACGCAAAGATAATTAAGGGACCCTCAACTCAACCAATGCCAACGCAAAAAAAAAAAAAACTTACTTTCTTCCCAACCCCTCGCCAAGCCATTCATGCAGATGTCAAGCTCTGCAATAAAAAACTATGAAGATTAGAGATAATAAAAGAATCTATATTTCAAATAAAAACCGCATACCTTAATACCTTATTCAATTTCTATGTTTCCCACAAAAAAAAAAAACCCAACATGGTAAATAGAATAAATTCAAGTATAAAATAATAAATGCACCCAAAAAACCCCCAATAATTCATTCAAAGAAAAAATAACAAAAACTCACGAGTAATGGAGAAGATTCATAGACGAAAAGCTGACAAAACCTCTGTTTGTAAACAACAAAAAGAAAAACAAGGGAGTATGAGAAAGTACTGTGTTTGATGTGGTGTTGTTAGAGATTTGTAAGATGCAAAGTGGTCCGAGATTCAATGCTTCTCCGACGGAGCTTTGGTCGGTTTGTTCAATCTTTGCCCCCCTTCTAACAAAACCCACATCATGTCATGTGTGTTATCAGACCAGAGATTTTAGCTAGGAGGCTTTCCTTTAACCATGTTTTTGCTATAGTTACTTTTTTGCCCCACGTGGGTGATCTCATATGGCCAATGTTTTAGGTTTTTTATTTATTTTTAGTTAGACCGACTTTTACGTTTCTTTTGGAGGTTTTGTTTTATTGGATTCTTCCCTTCTCATTCTGTTGGGCCGATCCCTCTGCCAATTTTGGTCCATTCTAAACTCTCTTCATTTCTCTTTCGCTTTTGGACCATTGCTGTTTATATTTTATAGTTTTATTTGTGGTAAAATTATCAAGGAGGTATTTGTATTAGGAATTTGATTGCATTTTATTTTTCATTCGAAAAATTAGTAAATTGATCATTTGTGCTAGATTAAAGAGCAAACTGGTCATTCCATTAAAAATTCTATTTCTACCATTAAGAGACGACGAGAAAAGATTGTATGAAATTGTAATTCCATATCATTCTCATCAGGGGCGAAGCCAGAAAATTTTTTTAAGGGTGGCCAGATGAAATTTTAATTTTTTATAGTTTATATTTTTATAATTTGTAAAGGATTAAATTGAATTTTTATAATTTTAGGGGGGCCAAAGTGCAATTTTACCTTTATTAATTTAAAATTTTTAAACAATTTCAAGGGCCTAAAATGAAATTACCATTTTAGGGGGACCGGGGCCCATGCCAGCCCCCCTTGGCTACGCCCCTGTTTCTCATCCCTTTCCAATAGGAGAATGACAAATTAAATTTTTCTCATCCCTTTCCAATAGGAGAATGACAAATTAAATTTTTCTCAGTATTTTTAGTTGGATTTGAATTTTTCAGGAGGAAAAATCTAATTTGTCATCCTCTTATTGAAAAGAGATAAGTACGACGTGAAATCATAGTTTTATATAATCCTTACTCAATAGATGACATAGCTGACGAAAAAAGTAGGTAACAATTGACACATGGCATGTGTCACGTTAGTGAATATTTTTAAAAAAATTATAAAAATAAATAAATTTTATAACAATTATTTAAAAAGTTACATCCATTTATCCTATTTCATCTTAGACCTGTCTTTTCAAATAATTATAAAATAAATATTAAAAAATTATAACAACTACAAAAAAAAAAGTCTTAATTTAAAGTAAATCTCACCAAACCACAAATTCAAAATGATAGGATGTATAACTTTTTGTTTTTCAATGAGCAATATTCATATTTCACGCCACTTACTATGATCATATTCCCTTAAATGTTTATTATTATTTTTGTCCAAATTTGTAGGATAATTTCTCATGTTTGTCTACTTAACAGTGTAGAATATGCAGAGACAAACAACTGTTTAAAACAAAAGCTTTCACTTCCATTATATTTTATTTTTTTAATTATTTATCATTTCAATTTTTTAAAATTCATAACAATTCATCATGATAATTATTAAATATTTAAATAAATTTTAACTTGATGATAATTACTTTGTAATTCGCATATTTATTGTAATTTAAAATAATTTAATTTTTTTAATAATTCTTAATTATTTTAAAATAATTTTATATATTTTAAAAATTTAATAATTATTTGAAAAATTGCATCCAGAATTTGAACAAAATTTTATTTATTTTTAAGATTGTTTTATTTTTAAAATTTACTATTATGGTAAAATGCTACATCAACATAAGGTACACGTGTCATGCCATGTATTGTTGCCTACTTAACTCCATGGGTCATGTCATCACTTAATGGTCAAATTTGATGAAATTCTTAACTAAATGACAGGTTTGCTATTTGATCTAGCATATAGAGACTAATTTGCCAATATTTTGAGTAGAAGAGAGTAAAATGTAATCTGACTCTTAAAATTTAAGCATCCATAGTACTTTTACCTTATATGTGTCGAGGCCTTTCATTTTCTAATGTAAGATTACAATTGGTATTTCTTAAGCCTCGAGTATTATGAACGGAAAAAATAACACTAAAAAAATTTTGTCCTCAAATATTTGACTTGATTCAATTTGATTGGATTCGAAATTTTAGATTTAATCCTAATCTAATTTAATCACTAGATATTATGATGTATTGAAAGGGAAAAGTGTTTGATTAATTTTGAATTTAATTAATGGTTTATGGTAGGAAGTAATTGCTAATGGTATTGGCAATTGGGATTCGGACCAAACTTTAGTCGAAATTTTTTCGAAAAGGTGTAATAATTGTAGTAGGCATCTACATGCATAAGTTTAGCAATACATGCAAGAGTTTGAGAAGCAAAAAACTCATGCTCCAAATTTCAATGTCCAACGTTTATTACAAATTATAGGAAGCAAGAAGCTCTTCACCAATGAAAAACCCACACATCCATACACCAAAAAGATTGGTTTCCGTCAATGTTATTCATGCCAAAACATGGTTTAGGCAATTTCCATGGATGGACAAAGCTTTTTCCATCTTTTTTTATTTTTAGAGGATAAGTCAAAAGTAGAGAAAAACCAACGCGCTCCACTGGTTAGACCAAGTCCATATAAAAGTCTTTGATGATTTCATTAGCCACCTATTTATGATTCTTTTTTCTTGTGGGGTCTAAGTTTGAGTGTCCTCGTAAAATTCCAGCCCCCCAAGCCCCCACTTGATGTGTGTGTCCTTAAATCTATGCTTTCGAGTCTTTTAATGGGGCACATGATTTTCCCCTTTGAAGGATTTGTTCTTCAAGGAAATGATTTTCTATTGTGCAATAAAAACCTTACTTGTTAAAAGATCAATGTCTATATAAATTTGAAATCAAAGCCCTGCCATTGGTTTATTATCTTTGTTGACATTGATTTACAAAGGCATGAGATTTCTGCCCAAAGAAGGGTATTAGCCAATAAGGTGAGCAACACATGCTAATGGGGGCAAAAGACTAAAATTTCAACGTAAAACATCATTGGGTTATTACTGGCTGTTGTTCTTTTGGGCTTTTCCTCTTTCTTTAGCCATTGGTTACTCACATGCCTTCACTATTGACGGTTGAGAGAGAAAGAGAATTATAAATTTGTCCATATATTCAAACTTATATTTGATTTATAAATTGTGAATGTAAAAATGTAATTTTATTATTTTGAATTATAGCATCAATTAATTTGTTTATTTTAGGAGTTAGATTTCATTTTACTTTCTAATAAAAAATAGATAAATTAATTTCTATACATTAAATTAAAAAGTAATTTTATCATTTTTGTTAAAAAAAACATCTATTTATATCGTTAAAAGCTGACGTGATTGATAGAATAATCAGTCAGTAAGACATATATATATTTAAATTGTAGATAGAAAACTTGGCTATTGAATACCCAAAGCAACGAATCAATCCCACCCATTTTAAGATTGGGTTTGGTTTTCTTTGATTCTAACTTTGAAAAACTTTCTTTACCATTGGTGATGATTTTGTTGAAAGAAGTGAGCAACGGAAAAAGAGAAGAAGAAAATACTGAGATTTCATTCATTCAGTTACATCCGTTGAATCTACTTTATTTGCAACATTAAGAATAAGAAAGAAAAAAAAACTCTTATCCCTATCTTCTACTCATCTTTTTACATATACGATTTAATTACTAATATATTTGTTGGGTCGTTAATTCAGTTAAACTCATGGTCGCAGGTTAAGACTTCATAGAGTCTACATCATATGTCTAGAAGCCACCACCACCATCACCGGTCCAAGCCAAAAAGTTTGTCCTTGTTGTTTGGTCTTTGGCATAAATTCTTGACTTTTAAAAGAAACCGGGTACCAAAATAATACTAATTATAATAAGAGTCAGTCGCCTTCCCCCCAGCATGACCCCATACGAGGGAGGGAAGAGATTAATATATATTTATTAATAATCTCTTCAACAAACCCGACCTTTCCTTTTAATGAAACGAAAAGGTCAGACTCAAATTTGCAGACAAATCTTTCTCCATTAAAAGGGTAGTTTGTTCTTGACTTGACCTTCCTTCTCCCTGTTTTCAAATCTTTAAAAACTGTACCTGTCGTAAAACGTTTTTAAGTTGCCTCAACATTTAATTTTGGTTGTCTTTGAAACCGTTTTTGGTCGGTTCTTTCAAGTTTTAAGACAGTTTGATTATCTGGGAAGTAGTTTCTAGACTTGGGTATTTTTTCCTTTTCCTTTTGATTTAAAATTTCCTGTCACTGAATTTGGTCTGTTTTGGGAAATTTGGAGGGATTTCAAATCCATCATCAAGCAGCCATCTGTCAGTGAGGTTTTTTTTTTCTTTTCTCTTGTTGGCAGTTTTAATGGTGAAGAAAGATTAAGGTGGTTGCATTGGTAGTTGGGATTTTTTCAGGTTTGGCTTCACGAGAAAATTTTGGGAGGGGTTTTTCACAAGAAAGTGTGAAGGGGAAAGTTCTGTTTCTGATTACTCTTTAACTGCTGCACCGATTGTTATAAAGACAGGGAGAGATCTACCAGTGTTTGCATCTTTTGTTTCCTCTTCTTACATGTCCTTACTGTGTTTTCACCATGAATAATTCTGGGTTAGCTGTTGAAGTCTCAAAGGATAGAAATGGAACTGATCAGATTCTTCTTCGGAATCCTCGTGGGGCATCTGCAAAGGTCACAATCTTCTTTTTTTTTATCTTTATTTTCTAGTCTTTTTCATAATTTTAAGGTATCAGGAATATTGAACTTTTAAAACCTAGCATATGCTTGATTCTATTTGTCATTTAATCTAACTACGGTTTTGGGGTTAAATAGTTGTATTGTTTGTCTGAAATTTATTCAGGTTAGCTTGCATGGAGGACAGGTTCTTTCATGGAGGACTGACCGAGGTGAAGAATTGCTGTTCACAAGCAGCAAGGTAAACATTAACATCTGATGTCTTAAGCCATAGTGTTTGTATTATGCTCTCCTTTGGTGTCTTAAGCCATGGTGTTTATATGGTAGGCAATTTTCAAGCCACCATATGCTGTTCGAGGAGGAATACCTATATGTTTCCCACAGGTATTTAGGATTCAATGTTTATTTGCATCAGTTTTGTATCAGTCTATATGCATCTGGTTGACGATGATTTTGTCTTTCAAATTTGTTAGTTTGGTCAGCGAGGATCGCTCGAGCAACACGGATTTGCCCGGAACAGGACTTGGATCATTGATGAGAATCCGCCACCATTGCATGCAAATGATGCCTGTGGCAAGGCCTGTATCGATTTACTGCTAAAGCCATCGGAAGATGATTTGAAGATCTGGCCACACAGGTGAGGTCTTAATCTGCCATGAATCATCAGAAACTGCTATCAAATATTAAGAAGAGTTATCTGCTATAAAAACTTCTTTATTTGTGATTAATGCATATTGATGATTGGTTTTTAACCGTTCCCAGTTTTGAGTTTCGTCTTCGGGTAAATTTGACTGCGGATGGAAATCTTAGCTTGATATCACGTATCCGGAATATCAATTGCAAGCCTTTCAGTTTCTCAATTGCTTATCACACATATTTCTCCATATCTGATATCAGGTACATATTTATCTACCTTTCAAGTCCTTTGATCATCACTCCATAAAAGTTTACTCTTATGGTAAAGAAAGTAAATGGATATATTTTCTTGTATGCTAATTAACAGTGAAGTGAGGGTAGAGGGATTGGAGACTCTTGACTATCTTGACAACCTATACCAAAGGGAGCGCTTCACTGAACAAGGAGACGCCTTAACATTTGAATCCGAGGTAAAGCTTAGACCCTCCTTTAGATGGAAAAGCTTTTCAGTTCTTGGAACCCTCAAAGCGTAGCCAGCCATTTGGTTGATAAAATATCATGCTAATTAATGAGTCCACGAGCATTATGGTTGAATACATGTTTAAGGCTTAATTGTTGCTTCTCAATTTGCAGGTGGACAGAGTTTATCTTGGTTCAAGAGATGCCATTGCAATATTCGACCACGAAAGAAAACGGACCTTTTTCATAAAGAAAGAAGGCCTTCCAGATGTTGGTAAGCTTTTAAAACCTAGCATGACATATTCATAAACTCAATGCAACCTGAAAACACCGGCCTTGATGTAAAGTTCCTTTTGCATTTCTTCAGGTGTTTGGAATCCATGGGAGAAGAAATCTAAAGCCATGGTTGATTTTGGGGATGAAGAATACAAACAGATGCTTTGTGTGAATGGGGCAGCAGTTGAAAACCAATAACATTGAAGCCAGGTGAGGAATGGACTGGCCGTCTGGAGCTTTCGGTTGTCCCTTCAAGTTAAGGACAGCAAATAATACAAAATAAAACCCCCTTAGTTCAACCATTGAATCTGTTTATTTTGTATTCAATTATTTATGATACTAAGGTAAATAATAAGAGATTTGATCACTCTCTGTGCCCCCTAGTGATCGTGGAACTGTAAATTCCTGTAAGTTGGAGATATGTTTTAGTGTTTCTCCATAATAGCAGTGGCATTAGTTGTTTTTTTTAACTACTAAACATCTGTGTTAACGGTCAATGTTGCAAAAAGAAATGATAAGAAATAGATTTGTTTAGTCTCTGTATGTATTTAATATTTGCATCACTTGTATGCATTAACTGTAAAAGGCATGATATAAAGATTGAAAAAATTGACGGCCTGGCAAGCTACTCTTTTATCAGAGCCAGGTTTCGATCCTGGGACCTGTGGGCCATGGGCCCACCACGCTTCCGCTGCGCCACTTTGATGATTAGAAGAAATTTGAAAACTTAAATATTAAGTCATTAAACACTAGGCCACTCATTTCTTCATTCCTCTTTGCCCTTCGGTTCTATGCACCATAGTGTTAGGTCAATGTGTTCAAGATCTAGACGATGCATCCACTTGTGAGGGTGTAGTGCTTGTCCCTTTGAGGCTATATCTAGTTATAAAACGGCTTTTTTTTTTTAGGGTGGAGGTGTCTTGCAATGGCATAGTCTTCCCCAATCGAAGGTTGACATACCGGTTGGCTTGGAAAATGGTCTTCTAGCCATGGTACTTTAGGTATTGTACCAATTGGTATGTACCTATTTGGGTTACATGTTTGTTTTCCTTTGAAGATAATATCGATTAGATATTATTCTCCGCTTTTAAGCTCTCTTTTGTCAATATATGAGTTATTTTATTGCTTGATTCGTATACATACATGACCCTACACTATTTGATTAAAACTTTTGACATTTTCAATGTAGGCACTATCACACTGATTAGTAATCTATCCTCTTCTTTTATATTTAACTATACCATTGTCAATGTTATCATCAATTTTAATCACATCTCTTTTATTGCTTTCAAAATATTTTTCTTATATAAGGCACTAAAAAAAACCTTAGGAAATGACTACAATTCATAACTTTGCACGGATATGATTGCCAAGTATTGAAACTTGGAAGACCATGGTAGGAAATTGGACAATCAAATACCGTCCATGCATCGCCCGAAGATGATCAAACAAAACCATAGTGTAGTCTTCTTCTCATTGGAAATTTGCCCCAAAAGAAAAAGAAAAATCATTTTCCAGACCAATTAATCGGAAAGTCTAGTTAGGCTTTTAATCACATAGCCCCTAGTATTGAAACTTATCTTCCTCCCTAATAATGTGTAAACCTAAAATTAATTTTTGTTTTCCTCTTTTACTTGTGTGTCCTCCCGACTGTCCCTATGCGGGTGGAACGTTTCAACTCGGCATAAACCACCCAAGGTGCTTCATTTTATTCCTTAACCATCTATTCCTCATTCTTACTTGCTTCATTGTGTGTTTATGCCTTTCTATTTAAATTTAATTGTACAAGAATTTGTAAACTAATTTTTAATTCGATTCTTGGACAATCCTAAAGTAAAAAAAAAAAGAAAAAGAAAAAGCATATCCATTAAGAAGATGCAGCACCTATTAAGATTGAAATTTACAGCAAGCCTTTAATATTTTACCCTTTCATCTACGGTCAAGTAGTTTGCATAATGGATCATTGGCGACACTGGCTAAAGTTTTTCTTAATACTATAACTTTTGCTTGCCATGGTTTACTGGTATTTGGATGTAGAGTTGTGTTCTAACATTTGTTTTGATTCTGTAGGTTTTTCTCTCAATCTCTTCATTGTTAAAGGATCCAAATCCCAATGACCCGTTGGTTCCGCGGATTGCCGACATGTACAATACCGACGGACCAAGTCCGAGTCAACTGCTCGGAGTTGGACCCAGATGTTTGCTATTGGTTAATGTGCTGCTATGCATGTAGTAGCAGGGCTTCATTCCATGTGGCCCAACTCACTATCTTTTCTTTGTATACTACAAAAAAGAACAGTAACGGGTTAAGGTTTGGATATTAGCTAACTGTTTGAATTCCCTTAACGGGTTAAGGGTTAGGTTTGTCCAACAACCTAAAAATACAATTGATACAACGCACAACAGACGAATAATTGAAAGAAAATTCAGATAAAATTACGCATAACATATACATATAGAATGATCCAAAACATTTCGATGATAAGATTTTAACTCAAACTTTTTTTAAGTGTACCAAAACCTCATCAAAATATATTTAAATAAAAAGACTACATATTTTTAAAATGGAAAGCTATATATAATAAAGTTTTCATATTAAAAAAATGACTCAACATATATTTTTAAGGAAAATGGATAGACTCAATATATTTAAATAAATAAGAAAAGGCAATAGGGACATGGATAACCCAGAAAGTAATAAGTCAAATCATGCATGCATCAACCCTTGCATAGTTATTGATATTTGGTTGGAGACTTAAAATTAAAGAAAAAGAAAAAGAAGAGAGAGAGAGAGCTTACTATTATTATTGTACTTCTTTCATATTTTAACAAAACAACATTTTAATTGTAGTTATTTAATAAAAAGCATATAAACAACTCCATTCTTCTTTCACAATTCACACAGGGCAACATAGAAAATATATATGTAAGTTTTAAGACCAAGCCAGATCATGTCCAAAGGTGGTTGCATGTGTTAGTTCCCAAGTTGACTAATTAAGAAAGATAAATCTTTAATTAATAATAAATCCAGAAACTGTAAGATTGTCTCTAATGAAGATGAGTTACAGGATTCAAATATCCATTAATAACAGGGTGGAAATTTTAGAAGGGCTCTTGAAAGGGTTGGAGAATCTCCTGATAGATCTTCCTAATTATGGTAGCGCAGGTTCGATTTCTACTCTCTTCTTTCGCTTTCTTTCGCCCCATTGCATCATTGTTTCTGTTAAATGTGCCAAACGAGTTATATTTTCCCAATGCAAATGAAAGAAAGGATTGGGTATTTTACTAGGAAAAGGCATTGATACGGTCACTTGCGGGTGGGGTATTCCATCTAACACTTGTTTTTACTTCCCATTTATTAACGATGGAATAAGGTCCTGTTCATGGAGACATGTTTCATTGGCAAGCAACTATCATGGGTCCTTCGGGTAGTCCATAAGCTGGTGGAGTGTTTCTAGACACACTTCATCTCCATCAGGACTATCCATTTAACCACCTACGTGTCGGGATAAGGTCAAAAAATTTTAAGAGAAGGTTGGAGATAATAAATAATAATATTTTTAATAAATAAAAATAAAAAATTAAAATTTATTTGAATTGCATTCTTTGGTCATTGATCTCATTAAAATTATCAATTATTTCGTTCACATTAAATTTTTTACAATTTCTTTCTCAATGTAGACAACTAAAAAACTTCTCAAAAAATCATTAATTTCCATCTTGCTACTAAGTTGAGTCTTCACAATCTTCCCAATAAAAAAAGTACGTTCTATGGATGCAGTTAAAACTGTAAGAGTTAATATAAGACAAATTAATCTATCAACGAATAGGTACTTAATTGACTTTTCACTCTCAACTAAGCTTCTACAATGTTCAAAACGTGTTGATATTTTTCTCAAATTAGGATGCTTACATACATCAAGTTCATAATGCTTAACTCATATGGGAGATGTTTTTTTCTCTTGTTGAGAAAAATCCTTAGGATAGAACTTATTTACAAAATATAAATTTTATTAACATAAAATAACTTGAAAAACTCTTTGGGATCTAAAGTTGTAGTAAGAGAGAGAAGCTCGAAATTGTTAAATTTGCTATTCAATTCTTGCAACTGAGTATCTATTGTGGCAAAAAGTATATCCACTCGATAATGATGCTCCACTGTAACATCTTCTTTCTTGTTACGACTACGACCCACAATGTATTGATCATTCATATATATATGGAAAATCCAACTCCCAAGTTTCAAAAAAAGATATCATATTTTTCAACAACTCATCCCATCCATCATCTCTTAGCTTTTGAAATAAATATTTTGTTGTCGAAACTAAATTCATGACGTTGAATAGATCTTGAGAACGACGTTGCAAAACTTGACAAAAAATATCAATAATCCCCAAAACCTCCTTCATCATATGCAAAATAAAAATAAACTTAAAAGACCTCAATCTATTATACGTGCTATAAGCTTCTCATCATTGAGAATAGTTAGGAGTGATATTTTTTAGATTTTCAAAAATTGTGGTAGTTGTATTATACATCTTTTGTAAACTAGTAACTGAATTTAAATGAGCACTCTTTTAAGTATTACCAAGACGCAAAATGGCAATCTGATTCATACCTATTCCAATTGCCAATCTGAGAATAGTTATTTTAGATGCTTGCGCTTTTTGTAATTCATCATGCCGTTTGGAAGAAGAAGAAGCAAATTAGCAATATCAAACGAGTCTTTAAAAAATTGATACACTTCTACCACTTCTTTAGCTGCTGCAACCAATGCTAACTAAAGACGATGAGCAAAACAGTGAACATAATAAGTATATCGACAATCATTCAAAACCACAGCTTGCAAACCATTAAATTTCCCACACATATTGCTTGCTCCATCATAGCCTTGATCTCAGATATTTTGTATGTCAAAACTATATTACAAGAGAACATTAAAAATCTCATTTTTCAAAGTCAATGATGCAGTATCTTTAACATAAACTATATAAAAAAATTATTTTTTTTATCAATCCTTGTTTATCAACAACTCTCAAAATAATTGCCATTTGCTCTTTTTTGACTCGTCTCTTGCTTTATCCGCAATAATGCATAACTTTTTGTCACCAATTTCTTCACGAATTGCATTACAAACTCTACTAACATAAATTTGCAATATCTCTTTTTGTATTGTTGAAGAAGTAAAAGTAGCATTTTGTGAAGCACTTTTCAAAACATCTTCAACTTTCTCATCATAAGATGTTAATAGTGATAACAATTCAAGAAATTTCCTGCAATATTTTGTTCTTAAGTTTTCATTATGACCTCTAAAAGCATACCCTTGAAACGTCAACCATCAAACGACATTTATACTAGTTCACAGATGTAGACTATTAGCAAAAGTTGTCGTGTTGTTTGTCTATCAAGTGATACTTTAATTTATTGAGCTCAATTCATTAAATGTGCATAAACTCGTTGTGCATTGTTATGCAGTGAATTCAAATCTTTTCCCATATGTGTTAAAAAAGCACAATTGCATTCATCGTGTATTTTTTCCCAATTACTAAAGCCACTATGAGTAATTGTAGTTAATCCAAAATCATTACTTGGATTGCTATTAAAAAGAAAACAAGACAAACAAAATACTGAATCTTTAAGAGGTAAATATTCTAACCAGGAAAATTGTTTAAACCATGATGGTTGAAAATAAATAGGATATTTTTTTTTGAATTAGAAGCAAGAGATTCTGAAAGAATAGGTTGATACAGTTCAGCCTTAATATAAGTTTTTTGAATTTCATCACACATATTAATTGAATACTCGTATATTTACTTACGTAACTTAGGATCACGTTCTAAATTAGACAAATCAAATGCCTCATATTCACCTTTGGGAACTTTAGAAGGACGAGCATCAGAGTTTAAAAGAACAAACGATGAATGTGGTACCTCAATTTGTGGTGCTTTTGAAGTTGATTGTGTTGTCTCTATACTTTTCTTTTTAAGAAACGAATCAATTGTTTACGACTTCATAACTACAATATCTTAAAAGATAAAAAAAAAACTTAATAACTATAAACTTGAAATTACAAAAAAAAATGATAGTAAAAAGATGAAAAAGAAAAACCTTAATAGATGAATCCTATGTCACGTTTGAAGGACAAATTCGGTTTTGATAATAGTAGGCGTTAATAACAATAATAAAAAAGGGCTTCTTTTTTATGAGGTAACAAATTGAATTTCAACCTTAATTCATAGTTAATGTTAGATTGAAAATTGACCAATTATCATTCAAAAAAAGAAAGTGGCTCTAATGTTTAAATTGTAATGACCCAAAATTTACAGACATCGAAAAAAGTACATTATCGAGCCTCCGTCTTAGTAAACCGAATTCTTAAATATTTATTAGAAGTAATTATTAGTCCTATACCGAATCCGTACGTTTAGATCGAGTATAGAGGTGTTACATTTATTGGTATCAGAGCTTAAGTTTTTTGATTTTTGGGTAAAGAATGAGTCTAGAAGTACATGTCATATAGAATATATCGATGTGATGAGATGTGATGTAATATCCCGAATTAAGGCCTAATCGGAATAGTGGTTTCGTGACCACAAATCCGAGATAGAAATAATTATTTTATAATTATTTTGAGGTTTATGATATGATTGCATTATTGTGTGAAAATTTCGTGAAGAAATTTTTGGCATAACGAGTTTAATTTAAAGTTAGGGACTAAATCGAATAAGTTGCAAAACTTGCATTCTAGAAGTTTTCTGTAATGAACCGAAAGTTACGGTATCGAAAATTGAGTCTTGAGTACTGTTTCCGTGAAATTAATTCATGAATATTTATTAGAAATATTTATGAATTATAGTTGAATGGTTATTTAGTGTTTAATTAAGTGAAGTAGCTTGAATTTAGTTTAAAGGACTAAATTGCATACGGTATAAAAGTTTAATTATAGATTAAAGATTAATAAAGGGACTAATCTAGCAATTGGACCCTAAGTGACATGTGTGTGTTAATATTGAATAACATGTGTAATAGTTGGTAAAGATATTAAATGTGTTAAAGTAGTTTTTCTTATAGATTAAGTTATTTTATTAGAATAATATTTAATTATTAATATTATTATATTGAATATAGATTTATGAGTAAGTTAAAAAAAAAAAGAGAAAGAAAGAAAGATAGAAAAGTTACAGAGAGCAAACGTGAGAAAGAAAGAAGGAAAGAAAGAAAGAAATAGAAAAGGAAAATTTGAGGATTAAGGCCCTAAAGTTTAATTGGTAAGTTGTTTTAGCTCATTTTCTTATGATTTTTATGTTTATGGATGCCTAATTCAAAGTTCTACATGTATGAGGTTAAAATGAAGAAAAATAGAAAATTTTTAGATATTGATTTAGTTGAATAAATTGAGGTTTTATGGGTTAAATTGATAGAAATTGAAGTTAGAAGTGAAAATTGAGTGATTTATTAAAAGAATTCTAAGTTAAGTTTAAATAGGGATTAAGTTGAATAGAGCTCAAAATTTATGTTTTATAATGAATTTTATGAGTTAGAAATTGTTAATGAGTTGATTAAAAGAGAATATGAAGCTTAAGTTAAAGAAAAAAAGATTAGTAATGGAAAAAGGACGAAATTGGAATTTTTGTAAAAGTTTGATAGAAAGTGAAAAATGTGTTTTATGAATTAGTATATTGATGATTTTTAATTGTATGATTGTTAGTAGCAAACGTAGCACCGGATACGTCATCAAAGAAGGGAAAAGAGAAAGTGAACGAAGATATCGATTAAATTCGATAAATAGTGGTTTGTATTTCTATAAACTGAGCTTAATCGTTATTGCTATATTTGATATTGATATTGTATGAAAATGTGAATGAGGTAAGTATTTTTACCATATTGAAATGAATGTGATTTTGAATACCCTATTAACAGTGTCGGGCTAGTCGGATATAGTTGACATGTCATAGGAATTGGAAGTATTGGGATATTCCGACATTGAGTCGATGAGACACTATGTGTCGACTACTGTTAAAGTTCCGGATTTGTTCCGATGAAGTACTTTGTGTACTATAATGTTAAAGTTCCGGATTTGTTCCAATGAAGCACTATGTGCTTATCCCGGAGTGTGGGTTGGATCCGTGTATCCGTTAGTATCCGAGTTATGTTAATAAGGGTAAATAAAGTAAAGATTATTAAAGTACTGATTGATATTGAATAATAGCAATAATGTGTTTGAATTACCATATTTTAAAGTTGATTAAGCTATTGTTTATAGAAATACCACTGAGAGTATTCTCAGCGTACGGTTTGTTTCCGTGCGCAGGCTAGGTACGAAAGTATAAGAACTCAGCATACAAGCCGATCCCCGAACTCAAATTGGTGAAGTTTCTATCTTTTTGGAAAACGACATTGTACCTAGGATGTCTTTTGGTCATTTTGAAAGTATCTAAGTTGTTAAGTGATATTTTGGTATGTTTTGTAAATGTTACCAAAACCTTAAGTATGGTATGTTTTGATATGTTAGTGAAGAGTAATAAGAGGAATTGTTGGTAAATGTTGTAGAGAGAAGAAATGAAGATGTTATAAACTTAGTTATCAACATTTTATACTAAAACAGATTTGGACAGTAACAGTAGTCCGACTTTGAAAATATACAAAAAAATAGTATAAAGTGAATTAGATGATGAATAAAATATTTAATTGAAGCTTAATGAATCTATTTTTATATGGAAGAAACAAAATAGGTAAAAGAGTTGTGTTTTATGAGATATTTACGTTTTGGTGAAACAGGGTTAGAACAATTTCTGGATTCCCTGTTCTGACTTTAGAAATTCACCATAAATTGTGTATTAAGAATTAGGACTCAAACTTTATTTGTATGGATTCCTTATTGAGTTTATTTTTAATTGAAACAAATGGCATAGTCATTGGATTTCTGTATAGGAAGAAATTTGATTCGTAGTGCACAAGGGTCAGAGTAGCCGAACCCTGAAACAGGGGAGACTTTTTCTAATAAACTGTACTAATTGGCCTGACCAAAAATTCTAGAAAAAAATTAGTAAGTAGATATATGAGTCTAGTTTTAGGAAAAATTTACGGAATTGGATTTCGAGTTTCGTAACTCGAGATATGATTTTTTTAGCGACTGTGACGCAGATGGATAGTTTACTACGAAAACTGTTTAAGTGCTAAGATAAGTTTTGTAATGTCTCCTGCTTGACTCCGGCAACGGTCTCGGGTAGGGGGACGTTACATTTTCAGTATGAAATTGCTTTGAAATATTAATTAGGAGGTCTTAAATGGTAATTTGGCCAATTTTAAATTCATGGACAAAATTAGGACATGGAAGGAATTTTTGGAAAGTTTAGTAGTAAGGGCATTTTGGTCATTTAGATATTAAACGAAATAAAAATAGGAAAAATAACCCAAAATGATCATCTTCTCCATATTGTTCTGCCGATTTTTGCTCTCCTCCATAGCTGGGGTTTCTTCAACTTTCAAACTTCATAGTAAGTGATTTCAAGCCCTGTTTTTAATGATTTTTATGTTTTTGAAATCCCGGTAGCTCGATTTGGCTTATGTTAACAATAATTCAACCTATGGTTCATATTTGGAAAAATACCCATAGGTGAAATTTGTGTATTTTGGTGTTTTATGACAGAATATGAGGTTTTAAATTTTGTTAGACAACTTGTGCTACTCGATTTTGAGTAAAAACGAGTAAAAAGGCTTAATCGGTAAAAATATTTAGTAGTCATAAATACATGTTAGAATGAGAATTTGATGTTGCCATAGAAGGGAAAAATGATCAGAATGTCATAAAACATAATAATAAGGGATGAAGTTTAATTCCCGAGCCTAGGGGCAAAAGTGTAATTATGCAAAAGTTTAGGGGAAAAATGGTAATTTTGCCAAAGTTCGTATTAATGACTGTTTTAATGAATGTATGTATTAAATAAGATTAATTTAGTATTATAGATCAAGAGAAACGAGATTCAAGTCGTGATCGAAGGAAAAACAAAGTTTACGAGGAATAGGCTCGATTGTTAAAAATTTTGTACCGAGGTAAGTTCATGTGTAAATAAGGTAGCATAATTGTTATTTTTAAGTTATTGATGTTAAATATATGATATGCTTATTTTTATCATGAAATATATGCTTTGTGGTTATTTTCGAATAAAATGCAAATTAAGTGTATTATTTGTTAAATATAAAGTGCTACCGAGTATTGGTTTCGGTATTTTACGGAAGATGGCAAGGAGATGTGTTCGAGGAAAATCCCGTTTGAACCTTAGGAATAGATTAGGATACAAGTGACATGTCACTAGGATGGTTGAACATCCGAACTCGTTGAGTTGAGTCCGAGTTCACTTATGGATGTGAAATGTCCGAACTCGTTGAGTTGAGTCCGAGCTCACTTATGGGCGGGTTACATGGTAGCTTGGCTACAAATGTGGCACTTATGTGCAAATTATCCATGTATCCGAGTTATATTCCGATGTGTTCAACGGGTAAAATTTCTAGTGAAATGGAAGAACACTTAAGATGCAGGTGACGTATTAGTAAGTATTGTGAAATGGACATTTTGGACAGGTATGTAGTTAACCTTCGGGTTGAAAATAGATACAACAACGATAAAGGTGGTAAGATGATTAATGATGTTTATAAATGTGATATATGTTTTGGTGATACCATGCTAAGGTTGTTTGGTATAATTGTATTGTTATGTTACTTGTTATTTGCATATGACTTACTAAGCATTTATGCTTACTCCCTCCTTTTCATTCACTGTAGTTTTGAACAAGCCGGCTTAGGAATCGGGACAGGTCGAAGGTTCGATCATACTATCCGAAGGACTCTTTTTGGTAAATGGCTTGTAAAACTTAAGTATGGCATGTATAGCAATACACCTATTTTCTGTAAATAATTTTGTGATATGGCCATGATTTGGTTGAGAAAATGCTTAATAATGATAAGTCATGGAAAATGCTGAGTTAGATCATGTTTGATGTCATGGAAGTTTAATATGTTATCTAGATCATAAAAACTCATGAAAAGACGAAATTTGCCATAAACAGAATATTGCAGCAACACTGACATGAGTTTGAAAATTTACTAAAAATCATAGAAATTGAATTTTGTGGTGGATTAAATATGAAATTGAAGCCTAGTATGTCTAGTTTCATATAAAACAAATGAAAAAAGTAAAGGAATTATATGTTATAAGATATGTGAATTTTAGTGAAACAGGGCCAGAGCGATTTCTGGATCCCCTGTTCCAACTTTAGAAATTTACCATAAATTGTACAAAAATAATTAGGTGGTGTATTTTATATTCTTGGAATCCTTATTGAGTCTAGTTTTGGAATAAATAAATGTCATAGTCATATAAACTTTTCACAGAGAGAAATATGGTTCGTAGTAAACAGAGGTCAGTCCAGTCAAGTCCTGAAACATGGGTAACTTTAACTAATAAACTATATTAATTGGCCCAACCAAAAATTCTAGAAAAAAATTAGTAAATAGATATATGAGTCTAGATTTAAGGAATATTTACGGATCTTGATTTCGAGTTTCTTAACTCAAGATATGATTTTTCTTGTAACTGTGACGCAGGTAGCTAGAAAGCTGTGAATGTAGAAATAAATGATTCAAAGTTCTTAATTCGATAAATTATGTTCGGTAACACCTCAAGCTCGACTCCGGCGACGGTCTCGGGCGTGGGGGCGTTACATGTTATATTAATATTAAAAGTATTGATAAATTAGACAATATGAATTGTTACTAATAAGGAAATGATTTTGAATTAGTTAGTAATGACTAAAGAGGGAAACAGATAAATATTGAAATTTGATAAAAACTTATTTTGTCATAGATATTGGAAGAAATGGCGGTAAATTTGATATTGCCTGATAAGATAACAACTTCAGCGCAGAGGGAGGAAGTTGATAGGATGATAAGAAAAGTACAAGATTATAGAATGAAACCAGAAGAAGACATTGTTCAATATCTTATTACTATAAATTGAAAGATGCAAGAAGTGTTATGGAAGGCTCATGAACTGATTAGAAAGAATAAGGTGCAATACTTGACCCTTAGAGGGACATTAATAGAACGAGATCATTAAATGATTTTAGATTAACTTTGAAAGACATTGGTACCGCAAACTTATTGGAATATAGTTATATGCTACGTGAAGTTTATAATCTCTGAGGGAGCAAGGAAAATAGCGAGACAAAGAGTAGGTTTACGAAAGTTGAATGGGAAGCAAAGTGTCTTTGACATGCCATGGATGGAAAAATTAGTTGTTAGGAAATTACCAAGAGAATTTTTAAATTCAATACCCGTTATAAAGATGGCAGATAAAGAAGATCCTAAGGAATTTCCAAATTGGATCGTAGAAGATGAATTTGAAGAGAACTTCGAACCTGATATAGAGAATTTTCCAGGGGAAGATATAGAACCGGAAATGGAAGAAGACGCATAAATGAATTTAAGTAGTTAAAAGTAAAAGTTAGGGACTAGTGAATTTGAAGGAAAATGAGCATATATGTATATATATAGTTGTACAAGTATAGAATGAGAACTTAGAAAGCTAAAGCTTTTGAATGAAAAGTTTGGTATATTAATATAAGGTTAGTCTTTTGGAAATAAAAAAGATAATAGAAATATGAGAAGTAGAATAGAATAATAATATTTTCCAATTATGAAGATTAGAAAATGAATTTTTTCTTTTAAGAAAGAAGTATAGAAAGAAATAAAGACCTTAGTTAAATAAATAATCAATATTAATAAGAGAACAAGAGAAAATAGAGGTTTTTGAATGAAAAGAATATAATAAGTCTAAGAGATTGATGCTATATAATATTAAGATAAGTTGTAGTTAAGAAGCATAGTATTTTTGGTTAAGAAAAAAGTGAAAATTATCAACGGTATATTTTTAAGGTATAAATTCTAGTGAGAAGATGAATTGGAGACTTTCTTGAAAAAGTACAAAAAGAAGAAAAGAGGAAAGAATTAGGTAAAAGAGTTATGATAAGTTCAAATTCCTCACGTTCAACTAAGAAAAGTAAAGAAGCTTGAGAATCTGTACTTGTTTACAAACAAGAAGAGCAAGATAAAATAGGATCTCAGGGCATGACCAAGGCAAATATTAAAGGTTTAAGGAAAAGAATTATTCGACCTTATGATAAATGCGAAAAATCTCATTAAAGTGAATAATGGATGTTTTCTGGAAGATGTTATAAATATGGCTATAAGAGACATGGAATAAAGGATCATTTAGAATTATTGGGAAAATCAAGGAATAGTTAGTAATGGGTATTGATAAGAGGATAAATTGAATTTAAATATATATATAGTTGAATAGTAAAAAGAGAACGTATTATTCGGGAAATAAGAAGTGATAAAGTGATATTAATGTCTGAGAATAGAAAAAAGGTTTATAAGGAGAAGAAATAGTGAAAAGTTGGAGGATCTAGAAAAGATTTTAAGATCTAATGGTGAATGAGTATAACAAAGTTGTGAATAGATAAGCATGTGCTTGTAGTAAAATAATTTAAAGTTGTGAATAAGTAAATGCTATTTAGTTTTGTATAGAGATCTAAAAGATAATTCTTAGAGATAAGAATGAAAAGATACATTAAGAATAAAAGGAGTGTTCTTTAGAAATTTAAAATTATGGAATAATAATATTTACAATATGAGTGAGAAGTGAAGAAATTTGTGGGCTAATAACTAGTTTAATATAGAGATTTGAAAGATAAATAGAAATTTTAGAATCATGAAAGTGATAAAGGAGAAAAGATAGAATTTAAAATTTATGATAGAAGATGTGAGTGAAAATATAGAGAAATACTTGTGATAAAAAAAATCAAAATAGATTATAGAAGATAAGAATAGAATTGACCATGAAAAATAGTGTAAGTATTTTAGAGAGCATAAAAAGGTAGCAAAATGATTTTAAGAATTAGTAAACAAAGAGTGATTTAAAGTGCGAAAAGAAGAAGAAAAATGAATATGCAAAGTTGTAAATTGTGTAATAAAAGAGGCAAACTTTGGAAAGAACAGTTACCTCAAGAAGACTATTGGCAGTGGCTAGGCCAATAGATTTCTAAGAGGTTTGGATTAAGAGTAATAACTCTGATCCATAACTGGAATAATCATTGTTTGCCTCAAAAAGAGAAAGAAAAGAAAGGAAATAAAAATGAAAATATAAAAGTATAACAAAGTAGAGCTTAAAAAAATGTTAAAAAGAATAGTATCGTGATTTGTATGAGATAGTTGTGATAAGAATAATAATAAAAACAAATGAAAAGAAAGGATAGAGAATGAATATAAATGATAAGCTAGGTAAATATGTGTAACACCTCCTAACCCCAAACCGTTACCGGAACGAGGTTATGAGGCATTACCGGACATATCAGACAACTTACTAATAATTTACAATTAATATAACTTTTATGGTATAATATAATAATTGAGTCCCTATCTTGAACTCTCAAAGTTCAAGCACGTGTTAAAAGTAGAACGGAACTTGTTCGAATATTCTGAATTTTTTTTTTTATAAAAATTTCGGTCTGCTTATTTTTACCTAAAACCTTCTGCAAATTCAAACTAAAACAACCAGCACCAATTTTTCACATTCATATAACTAATATTTATATCATTAACATAATTTCAACTTAATAACTATCATAGCATCATTCAAAATTGATTAAAAACTTCATTCATTTAACAACTTAATGTTCATGTATCAAAATATCATATACTTTTCTTACCATTTCATTTAACCATCTAAATCTTATAATTCAACCTTCACTACCCAAAGTAATATGCATATTCAAGTGACTATATAACATCTATGTACATGCCACCTTTACCCAAAAGAAAAATATACATCACCAAATTTGTGTTGGAGTCGGGAATGTTCTGGATGCTGAACCGGGACACTTGACTTCTACTAACCTGCGCACGGAAACAACCGTACGCTGAGTATGGATATACTCAGTGATATTACCATAATTCAAATTATATCAACAATAGTAAAAACATAAATATTAAAATACCTAACAATTAATGTCATATGTACTAATTCATAAATCAATGTATTTTCTCAAACTTAAATTTATATCACTTATGAATATACATTTCATACTTTTCTCTTATTATCACAATTCCAATTTCAATTCGTAATTCAATTTATTTTTCTCGTTTCAATGCCTCAAATTCACATTTCAAATTTTCACCCTATTAACGTAACTCGGACTTTGGCGGATACACGGATCCAACCAAACATACCAATATGGCACCCAGTGCCTCATCGGATAGTTCGAAGTAATAGTTGACACCCAGTGTCTCATCGACCTAGCCGAAGTAAAGTTGGTACCCAGTACCTCATCGAATCTATCCGAAGAAATATAGTGACACCCAGTGTCTCATCGACTCGAGGTCGAAGTATCCCTGAACACTTCCAATCCTATGGCATGCCAACTATATCCGACTCAGCCCGACTAGTTAATAGGGTATTCAATTCACTTTCTCAATCCTATATCACTTTCAATTCACAATTCAAATCACCAATCATTTTTCAATCAATACGCTTTTCAAATAATTACATCTTCCATAATTCACTTATTCAATTCAATTTGATTCAATTTGCATCACTTTCATTTTCACTCAATATTCATATCAATTTCACATACTTACCTCAAGTCTTACTTACCATACATAACAATAAAAAAAATTCAGCAATCAATAATAATTAAAATTCGAATTATAGTAATACACACCGTAATTCTCCCATTTTAGTACACGATGACTTTCTCCTTTCCTTTCGATGCTGATGCTTCAGGTTCTTTGTTGGCTACGAAAATAATAATTTATAATCATCAATACAACATGATTCAATTTAATTCATGAGCCTAAACATGCAAATTTAACCATTTTTAATGTATATATATAATTTCACCATTAAGCTGTCTACTTGAGTCATTGTTACTAAATTATTTCTATCTTGAGCTACGAAACTCCAAATTAATATCCGTAAATTTTCCTTAAAACTAGACTCATATATCTTCTAATCATAAAATTTCCAGAATTTTTGGTCTAGCCATTTAATACAGTTTATTCGTTAAATACTAACCTGTTATTTCATTTGACAGTTCTGACCTCTCTCTACTAAAACTAAATTATCTCATTGTACAGAACTCGAATAAGGTTCTTGTTTATTTATTTTGAAACTAGATTCATTAAGGAGTTCACATATATAAATTACACTCCATAATAATTTTTGTACAATTTTTAATGATTTTCCAAAGTTAAAACAGGGCATCTCGAAATCACCCCGAACCAGTATTACAAAATTTCAAATATCTCTTGATTCATCAATTAATTGCTTACACTGTTTCTACTATAAGAAACTAGACTCAATAAGCTTTAATCCCATATTTTGTTCATCCTCTAGTTCAATTTATAAAATTTTTAGTGAATTTTCAAAGTCAGACCATTGCTACTTCCCAAAACTGTTTTGATGAAAAATGTTAATAACCAAATTTATAACACCAATTCACACCTTATTCCTATTCAAATTTCATTTAAACTCAAATTTAACTATTAAATCTTCAACATATTTTCTTAATTCCGAATTTCCCTCAATCTAGTCCCTAAAACACAAAACTTATAGCTTACTTTGCAATTCAATCCTTATATCTATTCTAACTTGAATTTCGTTCAATTAAACCCCTATTTCATCATTTTATTCAACATGAACTTTGTTTAAAAACCTAAGAACTTCCAAACTAACAACTTAATTTCATCAAAAACTTGTTTTAAGACTTCTAAAACATCAAAATTATGAGAAAAGGACTTGATTGAGCTTACCAATTAACTCCAAGCTTCATAAACCTTATTTCCCCTTTTCTTTCTTCTTTCCTTTCTTTCTCCCCTGTTCTTCTCTGTTTCGTTTGCTTTCATTCTGTTTCTTTTAACTTATTTGTTTCTTTTATATAATATAATATAATATAATATAATATACTTAATTATTAAATAAATATATATTTTTTAATCAATAAAATCTTTGATATTTTCCACGTTAAACCGCCTCAGCTATAGGAAATGGTTTAATTTCCTCTTAAGTCCTTCTAATTTTTCTTTAATCTATAATTAAACTTTTACTCTTATTCAATTTAATCTTTTTACTAATTACTCTAAATTTACTTAATTAAAACCTAATTAAACACACTACTAGACTCATAAATATTTTTAATAATTATTTTCGAACTTATTTCACTAAGACGGAGGCCCAATAACACACTTTTCTGGTGCCCACGGATTTTGGGTTGTTACAATATGTACAGAAAGGAACTATAGAATTATAAAGATGATTTTAGGAAAATTAAATGAAGAAAAGACTTTTAGTTAAGCGAAAAGAAAAGAAATAAGAAATCAATTGAATAAAAAGGAAATATAGGATTATAAGAATAACTCCAAAGGTAATCTACTAAAGGTTTTCGATTCTTATGAAAAGAATTTTGTCATTTATAATGATACTCCTTGAGCTGTTTTAGTTGTGTTTTAATGCAAGACTGGAAGTGATTGTTTATGCATTTTGTCAACCAAAAATGCATGAACACAATTATTTGACACACTATTTAGAACTAGCTGTTATGGTTTTTGCTCTAAAGACTTGAATACACTATTTGTATAGTGAAAATATTATATTCATACCGATCATAAGAGTTTCAAATATTTTCTATCTAAAAAAAAAGTTAAATTTAAGACAGCGTTGTTAGATAGAGCTTTTGAAAAAAAATTATTGTGTTATTGATTATTACCCTGATAAAGCTAATATTGTTATAGCTGATGCATTAAGTAGGAAAACAGCAATTGAATTGCGAACAATGTTTACTCAACTTAGTATCAATGATAATGAAAGTTTATTGGTTGAATTAAAAATCAAATTGGTGATGTTGAATAGATTAAGTCAGCACAGTTAAAAGATGGCAAATTGGTGAAGTGAAAGAGATAAGAAACAAACAGATTCCTTTAGCGAAAGTATTATGGAAAAGTCATTGTAAGACCCGAATTTTGCCCAGCCCATAGGGAAACCAAAATCAAACACAAAAATTAAACAGTCCATCAAATAGGTTTGGTTTACAAGCCCAAAATTTTACAACGGCCCGATAGGGCCAAATTTTTAGGGTTTCAAAAACCCTAAGTTCCCCTTTTGCACAGCAGCCCCACGCCGCAACCCCCACGTCGGCACTCCACGCACAATCCCCGTGTGCCTCGCTCCATGTTTGCGCTTATACTCCATGCCCCTCGTTCTCCACAACTTCACGGCCTGCAAGTTGGACAAGGAAGCAGCAGAAACTGCTTGTATTTTGGCTATAAAGCCTTTGATTTTTAATTGTAAAGGGGTTTTTCTTTTTTTTTGAAATACAAAAGATACCAAAAAAGAGAGTAAAGAGCAGCCAAGAAAATATTTCTAAGGTGGTTATTTTATCATTTTCTTTTCCCGTTCTTTTGCTTGATTTTTATTTCCATTCAAATCCGAAAATACGAAATAAAAGGGGAAAAGGTGAGTACCTCTCGATTCGCTTCGCAAGAGGGGTTCTTCGGCCCTCTGTTGGTCGTCACGGAGGCGAATGAAGGCTTGGTGTTGGCCTTGTTTGTGGCTGGAAGAAAGAGGACAGTGGGGAGAAGAAAGAGTTTAGGGTTTTTTAGAAAAAAGAAATCAAAGTCAAAGTTTTTTTAGCAAAAAAAAAAAGACTTTAAACCTAGCTTTTGTTTTTAATAATAAAATAAATGGTTGTTAAAAGCAGTAGCATTTTGGAAAGGCCTGCGTGTTGACCCAATTCACAGGCTGGGTCCACGCACTTTCATTTTAAAGGGGAAATTTTTGCTTCCAGGCCTTCCCATTCGCGCCAGTTTTGAATTAACTCCTATTTGCACCTTATTTATTTTATTAATTTTTCCCTATAATTTACGCGTTGATTGTGATCTGGTCTACGCCCAGGTGCTGAGTTTTGGAGATTTGGATCATTTCCGTTTTTGGTCCTTGAGAATTTGTGCGCATTGAATTGTGGTCCCTAGTTTTAATTTGACGTTCTATTTATTCATTAATTATCTCTTTAAGTTTGGTTTATTTCAATTGAGTTTTTTTTACATGTATAATTCATTATTTCTTAAATTTATTTGGTACTCAATTTTTAAAAATTTATTTTAATATACTTTTTAGGTTACCTAAATAATTTTCTACTCTATATTTATTTGTTTAAATTATAAAAATATTATTGTAAAATTCTATATTATGTAGTGTTGTTTTAAAATTCTTTGTATAATATTTAGTTAAAATACCTTTATATATTATTATACATATATATAATTTATGATAAAATTATCTTTATTCCATGTACATTATTGTTCTCGTATTATTTTATGTAAGTATTTTCTTAAATTTTATATATATATATTTTAAATTTATTTATGTATAATTTGGTTCTCTTTAAAGGATTATTGTATATTTTATTTATTTTAGTATCTTGGTATATATCAGGGCAAATTACCAATAAAAGTCCCGTTTTTTTAAATTTACCGAAATGGGCCAGGTCAGAAATTATTAACCGGAATGGGCTACTTTTTACAAAACGCGTCCACGTCAGCGCGTTGTCAGGGGAAAAAGCAGGAAAACGCTTCCTCAACACATATCTGTTGAACAAATGCAAATGGTAAGTGTTAAATTTAATATTTAAATATTATTTAAGATTTCTGTCATTTATGCAAATTTAAATAATTTTTATTTTATTATTTCTTATAAAAGTCTGTAGATCGGATATTGCAATGCTATGTCCGTAACATGACTAGTCCTCCATCACAGTTGATAGAGGATTACCTACGAGAAGCGGGTTTTTGGCACGTGGCGATGATAGGCCGGGGGTGCAAGTTGGACCCGAAACTTATTAGTGCGTTGATAAAAAGGTGGAGACCCAAGACGCACACATTTCATCTTCCATGTGGAGAGTGCACTATCACTTTGGAAGACGTGCATTTGTAATTAGGATTGCCGGTGGACGGGGACGCAGTCACTTGGTCCGTTCATTCTGCTGATTGGGGAGCGATATGCTACGAGCTTTTGGGTGTTATTCCGGACAATATTAACGGAGGTCGGATTGAGATGGGCTGGTTACGAGACACATTTCCGGAGCCGGATGATGATTCTACCGAACTAGAAAAAATTCGATATGCTCGAGCATACATTCTTCAAATAATTGGAGATTATCTGATATCGGACTTGTCACGAAACCTTGTACATCTGAGATGGCTGCTGAAACTCGTTGATTTTAGAGCAGCTGGTGAATTTAGTTGGGAGTCTGCCGTGTTGGCAACACTGTACCGGGAGATGTGCGGGGTTACGCGACCGAATAAAGCGAAAATCAGAGGTTACTTGTCACTACTGCAATCATGGGCACGGTTTCAATAACATCCCCCTACCCGAGACCGTCGTCGGAGTCGAGCAAGAGACATTACAAAACTTAACTTAGCACTTAAACAGTTTTCGTAGTAAACTATCCATCTGCGTCACAGTCGCTAAAAAAAATATCTCGAGTTACAAAACTTGAAATCTAAATCCGTAAATTTTCCCTGAAACTAGACTCATATATCTACTTACTAATTTTTTTCCTAGAATTTTTGGTCAGGCCAATTAGTACAGTTTATTAGAAAAAGTCTCCCCTGTTTCAGGGTTCAGCTACTCTGACCCTTGTGCACTACGAATCAAATTTCTTCCTGTACAGAAATCCAATGACTATTCCATTTTTTCAATTAAAAATAGACTCAATAAGGAATCCATACAAATAAAGTTTGAGTCCTAATTCTTAATACACAATTTATGGTGAATTTCTAAAGTTAGAACAGGGAATCTAGAAATTATTCTAACCCTGTTTCACCAAAACGTAAATATCTCATAAAATACAACTCTTTTACCTATTTTATTTCTTCCATATAAAAATAGATTCATTAAGCTTCAATTACAAATTTTATTCATTGTCTAATTCACTTTATACTATTTTTGGTATATTTTCAAAGTTGGACTACCGCTACTGTCCAAATCTGTTTTAGTATAAAATGTTGATAACTAAGTTTATAACATCTTCATTTCTTCTCTCTACAATATTTACCAACACTTCCTCTTATTACTCTTCACTAACATATCAAAACATACCATACTTATGGTTTTGGTAACATTTACAAAACATACCAAAATATCACTTAACAACTTAGATACTTTCTGTTGACACCATTTTTGGATGAAAACGGGGTCGACTTGGGTTTTTAAAAATAAAAACGAAAATGGGAGTCGCCACCAATCTTTTTTTGATGAGGTGTGATCGGGTCACCTCGTAAAACGGTTGTTTTTAATAAACGATTTGATTTTATTAAAACAACGAGTTTGGTCTACGAAATCCAAAACGGGTTCGGGAGTCGGTTACGCACGAGGAAGGATTAGCACCCTCAACACGCCCAAAATTGGTGCCTTAGTTGATTATTTAATGTCTTTATGTCGAAAATTAAAAACTCGAAAAGAATTTAAAAATACGATCCTTCTTTATATTGCGTTATTTTAAAAAAAAATTACTTGGATAAATCAAAATGAAAAATGCCTTCTTATCTCGAATTAACAAGATGTCACCTCCAGTAAGTTAGGACACGACACCTTGTATATTTTTTTTTAGAGTAAGCTTGCCTTTTATTTTTTATTTAAACCTCATTTATTTTAATTTTAAAAGGATATTCGATTACTTAGAATCAACGAGAAAAATCGAAGCTCAGTAAGTTAGGGCGCGATTTTCTCGAATTTTCTAAATACGGAATATTGCCTTTACTTTCGAAAAATCCTCATATCGAGAAAACCACGTGTCATATCCAATGCGTTAGGACACAACATATTGAAATCCCGATAATGAGTTTTTATTTTTGTTTTGTATTAAAGAGCATTCTCGAGTATTTAGATTCAACAGAAAATTAGAACCCGGCACGTTAGGGCCCAATTCTCTCGAAGATCCCAAGTATCGAGTATTGCCTTTATTTCCAAAATTTTCCTTTTTTACGAATTTGGGTAAAAATTGACGTAACGTTTGAAATAGCGTATGGAAAAAGGGTTGTGTTGATGGAATGACAATTTACAACAAGGAGAAACAATTTATCAAACAATGGGGTACGCAAATGAATTATCATAGCATGGAAATATGAATAAACGAAATAATACACCTAACGACAACAATTACACGACACATTGAATGCAAATGCTGATAATCAAAGTAAACAAAACGAACAATATATAAGAGTCAATTTAAAGAAAATAATAGCTCCAAATAAATGATGTGCAAAGGCATTTCAAAAAATAAAAAAACAATTCAAATAAATAGAATATATATAAAAATAAATAACAATGAAAACAAAAAAAAAAATAAAACACTTTTTAAAATATATATATATATGTACATAAAAATTTTGAAAGATATTCATATAAGTTTATAAGAAATAATATATATATAAAATAAGAATAAAAATAAATTTAGTATAAAACATCTTTAAATAAATAATAAATATAAAAACTTAAAATAAGTAATGATAGCAGAACATATTTTAAAAATAAATAAATTAAATATGTCGGGGATGTGGTTGAAACGGAATTAAAAGATCGGGCCTTAAACTGCAAATACATGAAACAGGTTGCTAGGGGCTGAAATAAAAGGCGCTGAGGACATGGGGGACCGATTGCGCAATATTCCCCGTCCCTGATGCGCGTTGGTCTGTACAGGACCAGATTGAATCAAACGCCAAATTATGTGGCCAAAATTAAATGAAAGGAAAGGCTGCCTTGAATCTGCAGTAGGATTGGAGGGACCAAAGGCGCAAATTATCCATTAGGGCAATAATGCGCAGGTCTTCCTCCCTTAAACGGCGTCGTTTTATCCTATCATTTAAACCCCAAAAATCTGTCACCTGCAACCACATTTTTTTTAACCCTAAAAAACAAACCCTCATGCTCTCAACTCCCTCTTCTCTGCTCAGCCAACGGCCTCCCAAGACCTCCGTCGCGCCACCAACGTGGTCGGCGACCGGTGCCGGAAAGTGGTCCCATTAGCCCCTGCTTCATGGTATCCTCGAAAGCCAAAGCTCTCTCATCCCACGGGAGTCAAAACAAAGGAGGTTCACGACCTCTTGGACCCGATTCGGGCGACGGGGGAGAGATCCTCTGACGGCGCAACCACGGCCACCCGGTGAGTTCCCCTCCCCTTTATTTTTGCTTTTTGATTTTTAGTTACTTGAAATAGATTTGCAAAAGAAAAAAATATAAAATAAAATAAGATAAGATAAAACAAATAAGTAAGAGAAAACAAAGAGGAAATTGCAAGGATTCAACCTTTGAAAACTCTATTCTATTTTGATTTCTTGATGTGTATTCGTTTTTACAAGAAAAAAAATCCCCTAATAATAGTGAGATTTTCGGTTTTTATAACCGAATCAAAGTTATTATTTTTCCTCTTTTACATTGTTTTTTCTTTGTTGTTGCGCCTGCTTCTTGGCTTTGCAGGTGACCGTGGCCGACAGTGGTGGCAGAAGCGTGTGAGTAGAGGCATGGGCTGGAGGCGTGGCAGACGAGGAGGTGGAGCGGCACACATGCGGCGCTTGGAGGCTAGGGTTTCCTTTGATAGCTGAAATTTTTGTTTAAGTTTTGTGGGTTAGGGTTTTCCTAATTTTGGGCCAGATTTTGGGCTTGGGATTTTATTTTGGATTTTATTATTTGGGTTATTTTGTTGGTATGGGCCCGGGCAAAAATGGGCTTTTACACTTTCAAAATGACCAAAAGACATCCTAGGTACAATGACATTTTCCAAAAAGATAGAAACTTCACCAATTTGAGTTTGGGGATCGACTTGTATGCTGAGTCCTTATACTTTCGTACCTAGCTTGCGCACGAAAACAAGCCGTACGCTGAGAATACTCTCAGTGGTATTTCTATAAACAATAGCTTAATCAACTTTAAAACATGGTAATTCAAACACATTATTGCTATTATTCAGTATCAATCAGTACTTTAATAACCTTTACTTTATTTACCCTTATTAACATAACTCGGACACTGACGGATACACGGACCCAACCCACACTCCGGGATAAGCACACAGTGCTTCATCGGAATAAATCCGGAACTTTAACATTATAGTACACAAAGTACTTCATCGGAACAAATCCGAAACTTTAACAGTAGTCGACACATAGTGTCTCATCGACTCAATGTCGGAATATCCCAATACTTCCAATTCCTATGACATGTCAACTATATCCGACTAGCCCGACACTATTAATAGGGTATTCAAAATCACATTCATTTCAATATCGTAAAAATACTTACCTCATTCACATTTTCATACAATATAAATATCAAATATAGCAATAACGATTAACCTCGATTTATAGAAATACAAACCACTATTTATCGAATTTAATCGATATTTTCGTTCACATTCTCTTTTCCCTTCTTTGATGACGTATCCGGTGCTACGTTTGCTACTAACAATCATACAATTAAAAATCATCAATATATTAATTCATAAAACACATTTTCACTTTCTACCAAACTTTTACAAAAATTCTAATTTCGTCCTTTTTCCATTACTAATCTTTTTTTCTTTAACTTAAGCTTCATATTCTCTTTTAATCAACTCATTAACAATTTCTAACTCATAAAATTCATTATAAAACATAAATTTTGAGCTCTATTCAACTTAGTCCCTATTTAAACCTAACTTAGAAATTCCTTTAACTAATCACTTCTAACTTCAATTTCTATCAATTTAACCCATAAAACCTCAATTTATTCAACTAAATCAATATCTAAAAATTCTCTATTTTTCTTCATTTTAACCTCATACATGTAGAACTTTGAATTAGGCATCCATAAACATAAAAATCATAGGAAAATGAGCTAAAACAACTTACCAATCAAACTTTAGGGCCATAATCCTCAAATTTCCCTTTTTTATTTATTTCTTTCTTTCCTTCTTTCTTTCTCACGTTTGCTCTCTGTTAGTCTTTCTATCTTTCTTTCTTTCTTTCTTTCTCACGTTTGCTCTCTGTAACTTTTCTATTCTTTACTCATTATTCTTTATTCATTATACTATATTATATTATTATTAACCTATAATAAATATAAAATTAACATGTGTAATAGCTATAACATAAAATATCTTATAGCTATTACACATATATACCAACTATTACACATGTTATATCATACATTCACACACATGGCACTTAGGGTCTAATTGCTAGATTAGTCCCTTTTACTTCTTTAATCTATAATTAAACTTTTATTCCTTATGCAATTTAATCCTTTAAAATAAATTCAAGCTACTTCACTTAATTAAACACTAAATAACCATTCAACTATAATTCATAAATAATTCTAATAAATATTCATGAATAAATTTCACAGAAACAGTACTCAAGACTCAATTTCCGATATCGTAACTTTCGGTTCATTACAGTTTCGCTTTCCATTTTTACATCCTCGAGTGGACCACCCATATACATTCCCACTCATAACGAGGACTGAATATCCAGCTAGCATGGCTAATTTGCATGTTTTAGGCTTAAGGACTGAATTGAATAAAAGTAAAACTTCAGGGGGTAATTTTGTAAAAATGTCAAAAATGACCAAATTGAAGGGAATGAATTTTTTTATTATCTAAATTAATAAATTGCATGAAATTTTCAATTTAAGATCGGATGAAAATTGGGAAAATGGTAAATTACCAAAATGCCCCTTAATCTTGATATTTCTGCAATTTCGTTAAGTAAGTTCGTGTAACTTGAATTATATTCTTAAATGTTTGAAATGCATTTTTTATATGAATATGATTTGAATTTTCATTATATGGAAATTTATGAATCATTGATATATTTGAAAAAAAATGGGAAAAAAATCTCGGTTGAATGGAAGGAAAATTTGATAGATCTCTGAAAAGGAATTGACAGTAAAAAGGATCTAGCCCGGACGGGTGATCCTATCCTGATATATCCCTCCTGAAGAATATGTGGAAAATGAATTTAGCTCGGACGGGTAATCCAAATTAGGGTCTGAATTTAGCCTGGACTAGTAATTCAGATCCAAGCTCATTAGAGTAATTGTCGTTGCAGGGGATTTAGCCTGGACTGGTAATCCCGACAATACTCTATGAGTTTATATTACAGGGGATTTAGCCTGGACTGGTAATCCCACTGTAAGGATGAGGTTTGCAGGAGTGTGCTCTCTGATATGAAATGTGTAAGACCATGGTTGAAAGATACCATGGCAACCTGATATGAAATGTGTAAGACCATGGTTGAAAGATACCATGGCAACGTGATATGAAATGAATAAGACCATGATTGAAAGATACCATGGCAACCTGACATGAAATGAGTAAGATCATGGTTGAAAGATACCATGGCAACATGACAAAAAACGAGTAAAACCATAGTTGAAAGATACTATGACATCATGTCGAAGATAAATAAGATCGAGGAAGAGAAACGCCAATATATCTATTGAACAATCAATATTTAGGTAATATATATCAAATGGAATGGTTGTGTGAAATGTGTACAGGAATTGGTCATATGGAAATATATGTACAAAATAGTTGTATGAAATAATTAAGAAGATAGATAAATGAAATAAGTATAGGTACATGGAATTTAATTTATGTTAAGTTTAATACGAACTATTACCGAAATAAATATATACAAGATATAAGGAAATGATGGTACATGAAATATTGATATAACGAAATGAATGATATATGCTTATGAAGAAATAGTAAGAGAATAATATATTTTGTGATATGTACATATATAATTATCTTTGATATGTTGATACAAGGAAATTATGTAAGTTGAGACTATTATTAAACTCAAGTGTGATATGTTGAGAAAATAGGTATATCAATGTTGAATTTATATGAAATATGTGCAAGTATACTAACAATGTTGTTGTTTGACGCTTAGACAAGTGCCAAGCTATTGATTGAATGGTAACATGTTTAATTATAAGGAGCATTGAAATGGTAAGTACTTAGATGAAAATATAATTTAAGATTTTGCGAAATTTTTTATGATCTCGATTTTATTCCAGTTGGTTTCTAATGTATGTTTTGGGCTTCGAGGGCCCAATAGAGAGACATTATGATAATTTCAAAATATGAATAATAAATGACTCAAAATTATCTGAAAATGTTCAGTAAACTCTGCTAATGCCTCATACCCTATTCCGGCAATGAATACGGGTAGGGGTGTTACATAAAGTAATTGTAATTTACTTTTATATTTTTTAATAAAATGGAAATTATTTTAAATAAGGCAACATTTTGAATATTTTTATATTATTTCATGTAATTAGATAAAAGGTTGTTTTAAATAAAGTAATTATAATTTACTTTTATATTTTTAGTAAAATGGAAATTATTTTAAATAAGGCAACATTTTAAATATTTTTAAATTATTTCATGTAATTAGATAAAAGGTTGTTTTAAATAAAGTAATTGTAATTTACTTTTATATTTTTAATAAAATGGAAATTATTTTAAATAAGGCAACATTTTGAATATTTTTATATTATTTCATGTAATTAGATAAAAGGTTGTTTTAAATAAAGTAATTGTAATTTACTTTTATATTTTTAATAAAATGGAAATTATTTTAAATAGGCAACATTTTGAATATTTTTATATTATTTCATGTGATAATATAAAAGGTTGTTTTAAATAAAGTAATTATAATTTACTTTTATATTTTTAATAAAATGAAAATTATTTTAAATAAAGCAATATTTTGAATATTTTTATATTATTTCATGTAATAAAATACAAATAATACAACATATTGACAATTACAACAACTATCAACTATTGCGATTTGGACATGATCTACTTGTATGGCCTGGGTTCCTACACCATCCATATAACTTCTGTTGATTGGTTGTTTCTCGGATATCCATATTGTTGCGTATTCTAGTCGAGCAAGGTTGACCCATTGGTTTACGCCGCAACTCTCTATCCGGTAACAGCTTAAACGGAGCAAGCGATACAGAGGGCCACTTACGATCATCTGGGACCGGTGGGAATATGTGTCTCCACACATTGTACATGTATTCCAATTTGTACACGTCGTCATCATAGCTCATGGGATCCAGGCGAAGATTTTGACAAGCTGCAATTACATGAGCGCATGGATAACGAAGTGCGTCAAACCTCCCACAATCGCAAGTCCTATTTCTTAAGTGTACACGATATTGCCCGCCAGTAATACCTTGGTGCGGTTTGTCAAACTCTGTCACACGAAACCATAAGTTGTCTCGATCATGACACACTGTGTGCATAGTGTTCGCCCGTGCCTTCGCCTTGTTAATTTCTTTCAATACCTTTGCGCAACATACATGGCCTCCCTACATTTGGCCTGTATAACTCGCTGCTCGTTTCGAAAATAGTGCCGCTAAACGAAAATATGTCTCTCGCACAACTGATGTTATCGGTAAATGACGTGTTCCTTTTAGAACATAATTTAGACATTCGGCTAGGTTTGAAGTCATGTGACCATATCGTAAGCCGCCGTCGTATGCTTGTGTCCACTGTTCGAAAGGTATATTACATAGGCAGTCACGGCCCTCTTCGTTAACTGAATGGAAAACTGTTAATGTAATAGCCCGATTTTAGGCTTAGTCGGAACAGTAGTTTCGGGACCACAAATCCGACGAAAAAAAAAATGTAATGGCTTGAATTTTCAGAGGTGTCGGAACGGTGATTCGAGATCACTAAATTCGACAAATGGGTAGAAAATATTATTAATTTAGTAAGTATAAGTTAAATATGAAGTTAGGAAAATTTTTGAAATAGTGAATAGTGCACTAGAAATAAATATTAAAATAATTAGAATCGAAATGAGGTATCAAGACCTCGGGGATTTTAAACTGAGCCATAAATATTTTTATAAATATTTATGGAGTGTTAAAAAGTTAGTATTAAAGTTTCGTTAAGAAATTTTAAAGTTCCGATAATTAATTGAACAAAAAGGACTAAATTGTAACAAATGCAAAATTTTGGGAAATGATTAAATAGCTTAAATGATAAAAGGAAGAGGGCTTAAAAGGCAAATAGACCCAAGGTCTATTTGGGCTGGACGGCAGAGGCATGAAATCAGCAAGAAAGTAAGGAGAATTAAGGGCAAAATTGGAAAATTGCAAATTTTGCTTAATAAAGTTAGGACCCAAGTGGAATTATCCAGATTTCTCTTCATTTTTCTGAATTCTCATCAGCTAAAACACCATGGAAGGGCTTCTTCAAGCTGGTTCTTCATATTTTTATTACAAGTAAGTTCAATTCTTGACTATTTCTTGAAATTTTTGTATTTTTATGACTTTTACAACTAGGCCCACTTGTTAAATCCATTAGTTTTTGATTTTATGAAAGAAGTTGAAAGTTGATATGAATATGTGCTGGAAGTATATGATGATTTAGCATGAAATTAGAGCTTTAAATTGTTCATATGCTGATTTTATTGAAAGAATTGAATAGAAAGTGAATGTTTGGGACCTAATAGTAAAAGAGTTTGAAGATAGAGTTATATGTGGAAATTCTGAATTTCAATAGTTGTGTAACAACTTATAATGTCTAGTAAAGTACTAATTGAGAAAATTAGATTAATTGAGGGGTTAATTGAGAAAGGACCGAATTGTATAAACTGTGAAATTTGGGGCAAAATGGAAATCAACATTTTGCACTAAAGCAGTTTTGGACAGCAGCAGTAGTGTAACTTTGAAAAATCACCAAAAATTGTAGAGATTGAATTAGAGGATGAATAAAATATGAAACTAAAGCTTATTGAGTCTAGTTTCTTATAAAAGAAATGATGTGAGCAATGGAATTGTAAATCATGAGATATAATAGATTTTGTGAGACAAGGTCAGAATGAATTCGGGTTCCCCTGTTCTGACTTTGGAAAATCATTAAAAATTGTACAAAAATGATTATGAGTTATAGTTTATATGGTTAGAATCCTTAATGAGTCTATTTTTATAAGAAACAAGCTAAAACATCATCCGAATTCTGTACAATGAGATAATTAATTTTTAGTGAAGAGTGGTCGGAACTGTCAGACAGCGAAACAGGGGAAACTTTAAAGAATAAACTGTACTATTTGGCTGAACCAAAAATTATGAAAATTTTATGGTATGAAGATATGTGAGTATAGTTTCAGGGAAAATTAACGGATCTTAATTTGGAGCTCTGTAGCTCCAGATAAAAATAATTTAGTGACTCTGACTCGGATAAACAGCTTTGAATATACATGTTAGTGAATATTGAAATTATGGTTAATGTTGTTTAAGTGTGTTATACACATTAAGGATGTGGAATGGAGAGGAGGAGGAGGAAAATTGGGAAATATATGAATGATTCGGGTATAAATGGTCATATGTTTGATTATAACTCATAAACGATGAAATATGAATGATGCTTATTTTTGTGCATTATTGGTCATGGTTTAAGCTCATGTGTGAAAATAAAGTTTCATAGTATGTGTGTATGGTATATTCAGTATATGATTTGGCATGAAATAATACCATGAATGGTTTATGAATTAACACATGTTGGTAAGCCTGATATATGAATAAATGATCAAATTGAGCGGAACGCCGGATTTGAGTACTTCTGATCAAGTGACAAAGTGATAAGTGGTAGCTTTAGCTACACTTATCTGATCAAGTGACAAGTGGAAAGTGATAAGTAATAGCTTCGGCTATACTTATCTGATCAAGTGACAAAGTGATAAGTGGTAGCTTTAGCTACACTTATCTGATCAAGTGACAAGTGGAAAGTGATAAGTAATAGCTTCGGCTATACTTATCTGATCAAGTGACAAAGTGATAAGTGATAGCTTCGGCTACACTTATCTGATCAAGTGACAAGTGAAAAGTGATAAGTGATAGCTTCGGCTACACTTATCTGATCAAGTGACAAGTGAAAAGTGAAAAGTGATAGCTTTAGCTACACTTATCTGATCAAGAGACAAAGTGATAAGTGGCTACACTTATCTGATCAAGAGACAAAGTGATAAGTGGCTACACTTATCTGATCAAGAAACAAAGTGATAGGTGGCTACACTTATCTGATCAGGGACAAGTGATAAGTGATCATACGTAAGACCATAGTTATACTATGGCAAAGTGAAAGTGAAGTACTCAATTTTCCGTGACCGTTCCCTAATTTGATTAAGGATGGTAAGTGACAAATGGGCCCAAAAGAATTAAAGTAAATGGATAAGTGGTAGTGTATTTATATCAGGACGATGTTGTTATTCAAACTAAAGTGATATTTTCATTGCTAAATTGAGAATTTCATAAATGTGTTATTGAATGGTATAATCAATAAACATTGAGTTAAATGGTAAATACGTATTAGTTTTGAATTTGATGTCATTGAATTGTACGTGAATTAAATGGAAATTTCTAGTGATATGATTTAAATTATGAGCATGAGAAATTGCGAATTGAATGAAATGTAAATGAAGCATTAAATTGCATGAGTATGTATCGGGTCTCGCAGGCCCTAATTATTATGATTATAATATTTTGAGGATATATTGTGAAAAGTTATAGAAACATGTTAATTATTTTGAAAGTTTTAATTTTGATGAAATTTTATAACTCGGTTAAATACGTTTACAAGTGTATGTGTTTTGGTAATGCCTCGTACCCTATTCCGGTGTTGGATACGGGTAAGGGGTGTTACAGTTAACATCTCATGAAAACGGTCCTTACTTATCTCATAGTTTGCTAATATAAGTTGATAGCGAAAATTACATACCACTTTTCCATTTAAAATAAATTCAATATTCCAAACGAAATTATATTAATAGAGATAAAGTTAAATACCCATGTTGGCCACTTGTCGTCGTTCACCTTTAGATGGATATTGCCTGTAGTAGTTGGAAGCAATGTGCCTTAGGCAGTACCGATGGTGTGTGTGATGCCATAGGCTTTCCTGTCGCTCAATTGCAGCTAGTATCCCGGTGCCTCGATCCGATATAACGCATATATCAGGTTGGGGGCAAACATGCATCCTTAACCTAGAAAGAAAGAAATCCCAGTTATCAGCTGACTCCCCCGGTGTTATTACAAACATAATTGGATGGATTCTTCCACTACCATCCTGTGCGACTGCTAGCAATAGCCGATGGGTATATCTGTAACACCCCTAACCCGTATTCGCTGCCAGAACAGGGTTTCGGAGCATTAGTACCATTTGCAGATCACTTAAAAAAATTAAAATACTTACCGATTCAATGCATCATATAAAATAAATATATTACCATTCAATCAACAGTTTGGCACTTGTATAAGCATCAAACAACAACATTGTTAGTATACTTGCACATATCTCATATAAATTCAATATTGATATATCTATTTTCTCGACATGTCGCACTTGAGTTTAATAATAGTCTCAATTACATAATTTCCTTGTATCAACATATCAAAGATAATCATATATGTACATGTCATGAAACATATCATGCTCTTACCGTTTCTTCACAAGCATATATCATTCATTTCATTATATCAATATTTTATGCTTCATCATTTCCATATATTTTATGTATATTTATTCTGGTAATAGCTTATATCAAACTTAACATAAATTATATTTCATGTACTTATACTTATTTCGTTTATCCATTTTCATAATTATTTCATACAACGCTTTTGTACATATATTTCCATATGACCAGTTCTTGTAAACATTTCATACAACCATTTCATATAACCATTCGTCATCTGATACATTTTACCTGAATATCAATTGTTCAACAGATGTTATAACGTCTCCCATCCACGGTCTTATTTATCTTTGACGTGATGCCATAGTGTCTTTCAACTATTGTCTTACTCATTTTCTGTCATGTTGCCATGGTATCTTTCAACCATGGTCTCATTCTTTTCATGTCACGTTGCCATGGTATCTTTCAACCATGGTCTTACACATCTCATATCAGGTTGCCATGGTATCTTTCAACCATGGTCTTACACATTTCATATCAGGTTGCCATGGTATCTTTCAACCATGGTCTTACACACAGGTTGCCATGGTATCTTTCAACCATGGTCTTACACATAGGTTGCCATGGTATCTTTCAACCATGGTCTTACACATTTCATATCAGAGAGCATACTCCCGCGAACCTCATCCTTACAGTGGGATTACCAGTCCAACCTAAATCCCCTGTAACATAAACTCATAGAGTATTTTCGGGATTACCAGTCCAGGCTAAATCCCCTGCAACGACAATTACTCTAATGAGCTTGGATCTGAATTACCAGTCAGGCTAAATTCAGACCCTAATTCGGATTACTCGTCCGGGCTAAATCCGTTTTACACATATTCTTCGGGAGGGCTATATCAGGATAGGATCACCCGTCCGGGCTAAATCCTTTTTACCATCAATTCTTTTTCAGAGATCCATCGAATTTTCCTTTCATTCAACCTGGATTTCTTCTCCTTTTATCAAATTTATCAATGTTTCATAAATTTTCATACAATGAACATTCAAATCATATTCACATAAATAACATACAATCTCAAGCATTTAAGAATATAATTCAAGTTATACGAACTTACCTCATTGCTTGTTTGTGTTTATAATTTCATTAATCTGATATCTTTTCTTTCCACGATCAAGTCTCATATTTGAGTCGTCCGGATCTTTATAAATAAATTTGATCATCATTTTCATTCATTTCATATTCTAATGCATTTAATTAATGCTCTAGGCAAAATTACTATTTTGCCCCTAAACTTTTAATTAATGACGATTTCATCCTTAGGGTCAGGAAAATAAAATTCTTGCAATTTAATCCTTATTTCCAGCTAATATTCTCATATATATTGATAACAATCCATGAATTCTATAAAATATCAGAATTTTTCATAATTTTAACACCTTTTAATTTAATCCCTAAAACATGTTTTCCCCCAATCTTGAACTAAATTAATAATTTCATTTAATTTTGTAATTTAAATAATAAAATAATTCATCTCATGCAATTTGGTCATTTCTGACATGTTTACAAAATTGCCCATAAAGTTTTACTTTTATTCAATTTTAGTCCTTGAGCCTAAAATATGCAAATTAGCCATGCTAGATGAACATTCATACATATTTTTCCTCCTCCTCCTCTCCATTCCACATCCTTAATGTAGATAACACACTTGTAAGTAACATTATCCATAATTTTTATTATTTACTTTTATGAATATTCAAGCTGTCTATCTGCATTATAGTCACTAAATTATTTATATCTGGATCTATAGAACACCAAATTAATATCCGATAATTTTCCATGAATCTAGACTCATATATATTCTTACCATAAAAATTTCAGAATTTTTGGTTTAGCCAATAAGTACAGTTTATTCTTTAAAGTTACACCTGTTCTACTGTCTGACAGTTCTGACCCCTCTTCACCAAAAATTAATTATCTCCTCATACAGGATTCAAATGATGTTCTTGTTTATTTATCTTAAAAATATACTCATTCAGGATTTTATAAATATAAATTTAAGCCCCTAATTATTTTTATTCAATTTTTTATGATTTTTCAAAGTCAGAACAGGGGAACTCGAATTCATTCTGACCTTGTCTCACAAAATTCATTATATCTCAAAATTTACAAATCCATTGCTTACACTATTTCTTCTATGAGAAACTATACTCAATAATATTTAATTCCATATTTTTTTCATATTATAATTCGATTTCTACAATTTATGGTGATTTTTCAAAGTTAGTCTACTGTTGCTGTCCAAACTATTTTTGTGCAAGCTATTAATTACCACGTTATAACACCCTTATTTTCTTTTTCTACACCATTTCTCATCACTTTCTCTTATTTTCTCTTCACTAACATAACAAAAACATAGGACCTTATGTAAGAAAACTCTACTATAACATTATTTCCATGCTTTTTCAATAATAACAAACTTAAAAACATATTGAAATCTTGATATACTTACCTTGTTCTATTCATACTAATCTTAAACTTGATTTTCTCTCTCCTCCAGCTTCTATTTCTTGAATCCAACTTGATATTCTAACTCCCCATGCTCTCCTTAACATTTTTTTCTCTTGGTAGCTATGGAAATTCATTTGATTTTTGGGTGAAAATGATGAATTTTTGGTAAAAGGACCAAATTGTAAAAAAAGCAAAACTTTCTTCCTTCCTCTCTTTCTCTCACGTTAGTGCATAGGAAAATATGGATGAGAATTTCTCATCTTTCTTTCTTTATATACTAATAAAATAATAATAAAATATCTTATCAAAGTATTAATAAAATAATATTTATCTAATTAAATAATTATAAAATATCAAAATATCTCTAGCATCATTATTACTTTCTAGATTTCTCTCTCTTCCAATTGACCATTTTGCCCTTCATTATCTTTTAAAATTCCATCATTGAGTCATCATTTAATTTGGTAAAATTACAATTTAGTCCCTCATAGTTCTTCATCTATTCAATTTGGTCCTAATTCATCCATTTTCCTTAGTTTCTAGATCATTCCACTCTTAAATTATTTACACTATTGGTCCTTCAATTTTTTCATATTTACACTTTAACCCCTCAAATTATGAATATTTACTATTGTGCAACAAAACTTTTCTCACTTTTACAATTTAGTCCTTTCTTGAATTAATATATCATAATATACTTCTCAATATTGACATAACTCAAAATTTCCCTTTTTGTCACTTTATTTCCTTATTTTACTATATCAAGGATAATATCTTATTGGAAAAACTTTCAGGGTATTACAATATCTACCGTACATAAAGGTACCGTCAATTTGTACCAATGGCTTACAATATGCAAATGCGTCCCGGCATTGCTTAAAGCTCCAGAAGAGACGCTTGAATACTTGGCATCCACGGAGCAATCGATCGTTGTAGTATGCAGGTTTTGTTTGAAGGTCTGTTATGCAACCTGGGATGTATCTCTCTAGCACTTGACACCACTGCCATATTTCATTATATGAAGCGTCCCACCCACTATGCATCTTCTCCAAAGCCTTCTGCTTAGCTATCCAAGCCTTGCGGTAAGAGGGCGTGTACGCCATTTGGTTAAGAATATTGGCAATTAAGACTGGCACTGAAGTCCTAGGATTTGCCTTCACCGTGGGTAGTATTAAGCTAGCTAACATAGCTGAATCCATCTTGGGATGATCTTGTGAAATACCTGTCAACGAAGTACGTTAAATAATGTAACATTACATAATAACAATATTATTCAAAAACCTTAAATACTGTACCTGCAGCACATGTATGTGGACCTTTATACTTTTTTATCTCCCATAACCCAATCATTTTCCTCAATGAGGCGTAGATTTTCCATGAACAACTTCCGTCTCGCACTGCACACTTCGCCTCAAACTTATCGGATTTAGATTTAACCACGTGGTAGTTAACACCGTTATTGATGCTATGTTGTTTCAATGCACCAAGAAAACTATCCTTATTGGAAAACTCCTTACCAACTTCAAATTCACTCGAATCCAATAACGAAATTGTATAATCACGTGTTCTGTGTGGTAGATCTGGAAACTCTAATGTATCATTTGCAGATAGATCAACATTATGCATGTGGGCTAGAAGCGAGTATGCCCTGAATTGTGGATCTTCTTCTTCATCTGAACCCCCTTCAACATCTTCAGGTCCAGTTGGAATAGGCTCTGGTTCAGAAAATAATCCAACTTCTGTACTATCGTGGTCGGGCTCTCGAGGTAGATCCACACCAGACTTATCATCTAACCCACCAACATCTGCGACGTATGAGGTCCCCTCACCAGTGGACGTCATGGGGAGTACATCATCCCTTCTTCTGGGCGTTTCATAACGTCCCCAATTGGATGTAGATTGTTAAGCGCTATAAGTTGCTGTCGTTCCCCAATACGTATTTCCAGCATCAAACATCGACCCACCTAGGTGCATGTCCCATCCACTAATAGAGTGTCGTGCAGGGGTTGTGTATTTCATACCGCTACCAAAAACTGGCGATTCCGTGTTATGTAACCCACTAACGGAGTGTCGGGCAGGGGTCTCGAACAGCAGCCGCAAATGTATCATTTGGCATTGCAAATTGTACATATAACTCAATATATGGTGCTCCACTAGCAAGATAAGTCTGCACCATTGCCTCCAACCTACAAGCACCTTTGATGTCGAACGAGTCATATGTTATTGGATCAATAGAAGCACAAAATCGATACCTAATAGACAACACTTTCATTGGCGTCGTTCCGAATATTTTACACCTAATCCTTTTACGAAGTTCTGTCAAATCTATGTTCTGGTTAAAAACCAGTAGTATTGTATTCTCTGAAAAAAAAACAACACCGTTCTCGGTGTGACGAACCTCACCATCATAGTAAATAACAGCACTAATGTGTTCACTCATCTTTAATTTTTATCCTTCTTAGCCTCTCTATTTTGTTTTTTTTTTTTTGCTGTAAGTTATGTAACCCGAGAACAAAATTTGGCTCATTTATAGCCCAAGTTATTTCAGAAACACTGTAGCAAAAGAGCGTCCACGTGGGAGCTTCTTTCAGTACTTTTGTTGAAAATGCATCCTGCTTGAAGCGTTTTTGACACTATTTATACAGACACGTCTTCTCAAAATTATTTTTTCAGAGACCACTGTAGCAAAAGAGCATCCACGTGGGAGCTTCTTCCAGTAATTTTGCTGAAAATGCATCCTGCTTGAAGCGTTTTTACCACTATTTGCATAGACACGTCTTCTCAAAATTATTTTTTCAGAGACTACTGTAGCAAAAGAGCGTCCACGTGGAAGCTTCTTTCAGTACTTTTGCTGACAATGCATCCTGTTTGAAGCGTTTTTTACACTATTTGCACAGACACGTCTTCTCAAAATTATTTTTCAGATACTACTGTAGCAAAAGAGCATCCACGTGGGAGCTTCTTTCAGTACTTTTGCTGACAATGCATCCTGCTTGAACCGTTTTTGACACTATTTGCGCAGACACGTCTTCTCAAATTTATTTTTTCAGATACTATTGTAGCAAAAGAGCGTCCACGTAGAAGCTTTTTTAGATTACCAAATAATTTAATTAAGTTACCCTAAACCCCAAACCCTAATTTATTTGATTTTTTTTCTTAAATATCCTAAAACCCTAAATCCTAAAATCCTAATCTAATTTTTTTTAAATTTATAATTAATTTACTAAAGTAACCCTAAACCCTAATTTATTTGATTTTTTCCTTAAAAACCATAAACACTAAACCATAATCTAATTTTTTAAAATTAGTAATTAATTTAATTAACAAACACTAAACCTTAATTTATTTAATTTTTTTTCCTTAAAACCCTAAAATTTAAAAACCCAAAATTCTCAAAACCCTAATCCTAATTGCAAAAACCCTAATAAAAACACGGGGAAAACGCTTCCTCAAGGAAGCGCTTTGCCTACGTGGACAGAAAGCGCGCCCTCAAGAAAGCATTTTCTGTCCACGTAGGCAAAACGCTTCCTTGAGGAAGCGTTTTCCTGCTTTTTCCCCTGACAACGCGCTAACGTGGACGCGTTTTGTAAAAACTGGCCCATTTCGGTAAATTAAAAAAAAAAACGGGGCTTTTATTGGTAATTTGCCCTATATATCATTTACACTTTTTTTCTCATTTTCATATATGCATCATTAGTTAAATTAACTTGTCTATGTTTTGTATTATTTATTTTGAATTTCTTCTTATGTAACATATATATATTAATAATTATTCATATATTGTCAGTTTTTATATGCATATAAGTTATTTTTAATTTTTGCTTGTATTATTTCTTTGCATATATTTAATAATCTTTAAATATCATTGACTCCTAGTTCTTGTGTTGTCTTGCATATCATGTGTAGTCATTGGCTTTCATATCATTTTCACATATTATTGTTCATACATATAACTATTTTTTTCCCTTGTAATTGCATTATGTTTTCAATTCTCGTGTTTACTCAATATCAATTGTTTTTATCCTCAAGCAAACAAGTATTTTTAATTTGTTGTTGCAACTATCAATTTTTTTAAAAAAAACTTCTAAAATAAGGCAATGTTCTATGTTGGAAATTCGAGAAATCGTGCCCTAACGTGTTGGGTTTCACTTTTTTCGTTGGTCCAAATACTTGTATACCCTTCTTGTTGCGTTTTGGAAATCATGAAGTGATCTCAGTTTTTGGAGGCTTAAAATATCGTGTCCTAACGTGCTGGATGTGGTATTTTAATTCTTTGAAACGAGTGAATCTTGGAATCTAGTTCGAGTTGTGCACACACTTTTAAGGGGATCGTATTTCAATTTTTTTTTTAAATTTTCAACATTAGGATATAAATTAATCAGTTAGGTACCAATTTTGGGCGTTACGAGGGTGATAATCCTTCCTCGTATGTAACCGACTCCCGAACCCATTTCTTGATTTTCGTTGGGCCAAAATCCATATTTTAATAAAATAATTTATTAGGTGATCCGATCACACCTAAACCAAAAAAGGATTGGTGGCAACTCTGAACTTTCATTTTTAAAGTCGATCCCGATTTTTTAAAATAAAAAGGGTTTCGATAGCTTGGCGACTCCACTGGGGACTAATAAGAGAGTCAAGCCATAAAATTGATTATTTTCTGTTCTTTTGTCGAAAATTTAAAATTTAGATTTTAACATACGATCCTTTTATTGCATTTCATGGGTTTTATGGTTTTTGGTCATTTTATTCGTGTTTTACATTTGGAGTTTTTTTTTATATATCTCTTCGCATCATCTTACATGACCGTTGTGGTCGTACCTTTTTAAGTGGGAGTGAGAAACTACGCCTCCGCGAGGTTTTCACCTCCGTATGGCTAGTAGACCACTTTCGGGATACATCCGTACCTATGCCTTCGTGAGGTTTTTACCTCCGCATGGCCATAGGGAAATGTATTCCCCTATAATGGGTGAGGGTTGAGGAATCTGCTAGTTCAGGTACCATTTTCTTAGAACCGAGCCGCATATAGTGAACTCTAGGAGCCCGCCCTAGGTAGAGCTATGTTCAACTCTAGTGATTGCCCAGTTAGGTGTTTAATTATATTCTATTTGCTTAAATTTTTATTTTTCGATAATAACTTGTTGTGTTTTGCTGTGATTATGTTTTGCATGTCATTTCATATTAAAGAGGTGTCGATTTCTGTTCGGTTGCCAAATTAGAAAGCTTGTTATAGAGAGCGAATTCCTTGATAAAGTAGAGGATAATGCGGCTGTCCGTATGTGGTTAGAGAATATACAACTTAAGAAAGGGGATAGCCTAGCTAAGGGGTATACATCGGGGTTGTCGGGTTTCACTCACATCAATGTGACCCAAAATGAACTTCAAGAATTGAGGGATATATGGGCTCGTTGGGATGATGAGACCAAGCAGCTATTCTATCAAAGTTATGGTGACTTACCCTACCTGCTCGATATCAAGGTGGACAAGTACTTGTTTTGGGCTATGGCTCAGTTTTGGAACCTGGAGTATAGTTGCTTTACCTTCGGGAAGGTGGACTTGGTGCCTACCGTGGAGGAGTATACAGCCTTGCTCCGTTGTCCAAAGGTTCAAGTCGACAAAGTTTATTCCAAGGCTGCTAGTGCTCCAACTTTTGTAAAGAAGTTAATGAGTATCACTGGGATAAGTGAACAATAGGTTACAGCTCGAATTCAGCAAAAGGGTGATGGTAGGTGCATTCCTTGGGTAAGTTTGAGGGATCTGATCGTAGCACATCCAGATACAATGAGGAAAGTTGACGTCTTCGCCTTGAGTATCTATGGTTTGGTGATTTTTCCCAAGGCTTTAAGGCATATAGATGAAGTAGTTGCCATTTTCTTTGATCGACTTGACAAAGGAGCCATACCGGTGCCAGCAATTCTTGCTGAGACATTCAGATCCTTGAGTGCATATCGGAGGGCAAGTGAAGGTAGATTTATAGGATGTGCACAGTTATTGTTGGCTTGGTTTCACAGCCATTTCTAGAAGGTGGATAAGGTTTCCTATCGGGTTTTATCTGAGAGTTACTCCCCATTAAAGGAGATAGCAGCCATGTCTAGGAGAGATGACATATCAGAAGAAAATTGGATCGCGCTCCTTTGAAATCTTCAGGAAGATGATGTTGAGTGGGGAGCTCCTTGGTTTGTTCTTGATGAGATCCTCTATCGGTGTGGGAGTTTTGATTGGGTACCCCTACTTGGAATTTGGGGAGCTACTGGATATGCCCCTTTACTCGTTTTAAGACAATACAGGTCAAGGCAGTTTATACCGATAACACATGGATTAGCCCAGAGTCAGTTCGCGTATAGGGAGAAGAATTATAAAAAGAAGGTTCAAGAGATTTTTGATACTTGAAAACAGACACGCCAGATGAAGAGATTGGCTGTTGGATCAATGACGACTCCTGAATACAATGGGTGGTTGAGTAAAAGAGTTAATGATAATATCCTCGAGCCGAGTTTGGAGGATGTTCGTACGATGGAAGAATATTTGCAAGTAATTCCCTTCGAGATTGAGATCTTAAAATGAGACTTCGAAGAGAGAAATACAGAGTTAGGGAAAAAGATAGAACAATTAGAGGAGGAAAAGATGCATTTGAGATTGGATGCCGACGTTCAGAAACTCGAGGCCGAGAAGTTAAGAAAAGGGAAATAGAAGGTTAAGGAAGACCTGGACAGTTTGAAAACTGATTACAAGAAGCTATGTATGTCGATAAGAACTGCCGGGTTGGGGAGACGTCAGAGCAGTGGCGACAGGAAATTCGAGAGGAAAAGGCTAGAGCTGATCAGTGGGAGAAGAGGTTTCATGATGCTCGAGCACGTGAAACCGCCTAAAAGAAGAGCTTGGTAGCTTGGGTAGCGGAGCTAGAAAAGTCCCTGCATCAGCACCGTGGTCATAACTCTAATATTGAATTAAGAGTCAGCCTGAGTAAGATTGAAGATTTGAAAGGGAAGGTAAAAGAGCTCGAGACTGCACTACAAAACTGTAAGCTTCGAATTGAATTACTTGAGTCGAACAATGAGCAGTGAAAGGAACAGCTCCGTCGATCGCAGGACCAGGTCAGGGATAGAGATCACATCATGGGTGAAGCTGTGGCTCAGATTCGGAGAGTGGCTGATTATTTACAGACCTTAGCGGTTCAGGCTGATGTGCTAAGTGTCAAGTATGAGTTAGAGTCGGACCGGGGTCGTGAGCTAGTTTACCTTCATAAGAAAGTTAAAGCTTTGAGCATTAGGGCTAAGCCGTATTTGTGATCTATTTTATGTAAAGGATTCTGCTTTTTAATAAAGTTTTTTAAATGGAATTGAATCAGCATCGATGTCTCTTTAGTTTTGCATTCATTTAATGCATTTACAGTTCATCGCATCATGTACATTAAATTTTACAAAAGAATCTTGATTAAAAAATTGTATTATAGTTACCCTGAAACATCAATATTACACACGGAAAAAGACCAAAGCTATGGATCAAAGGTTGGAAAAATTGGAGCAAATGCAGAAAAAAATGCAGGAACAGATGCAAGTGCAAATACAAGAGCAATTAGCTAAGATCCAGCAAGATATGAAAAATCAAATGTTGGAATCTCAGAGGAGTATGATGAGCGAACTGACTCAGCTACTAGTTGGAAAGCCGGAAAAGGGGAAGAGTCTCATGGTCAATGCTGAGGATGATAGCGAGATTCTTGCTTACCCTCTGGGTTTCACCGCAACAAATACCCTAGTGCCTCCGTAAAAGGTGTTTGTCAGTATCAAACCCCAATATCAGACTGGTACTTCGGCACCGGTAAACTTTCCCAACAGGTTCGTGTTCTAACCCCGAGGACAATCGTGCAAATCCTACAGTCCCTGATTTCGATGAGGTCACGGAAGTAAGAAAGGAATGAGCAGAATTTCCAAAGCGACTAGAAGATCGATACAAGTGGTTGGAAGAAAAATTTAGGGCGTTGGAAAGTGCTGATTATCATGCGGAATGGATGCCAAGGAGTTGAGCCTGGTCCCAGATTTGGTACTCACTCCGAAGTTCAAAATGCCAGAATTTGAAAAATATAACAGAACCAGTTGCCCTGAGGCTCATATCACGATGTTTTATCGGAGAATGACTGGTCATGTCAATAATGATCAGTTATTGATCCACTGTTTCTAGGACAGTTTGACCGGGGCTACAGCCAAATGGTATAATCAGTTGAACCGAAGCCAAGTTAAATCGTGGAAAGACTTAGCACAGGCCTTTATGAAATAATATGGCCATGTGACCGACATAGCGCCTGATAGGATCACATTACAGAACATGGAGAAGAAGTCAAATGAAAGTTTCAGGCAATATACTCAGAGATGGAGAGAAGTTGCTACACAAGTCCAACCACCATTATTGGAGAAAAAAACAACCATTCTTTTCATTAATACCTTGAAGGCACCTTTTATTAATCACATGTTGGGAAGTGCAACTAAGAGTTTTGCGGATATAGTTATGTCTGGTGAAATGATTGAGAATGCAATAAGGTACGGAAAGATAGAGGCAGGGGAAAACACCAGGAGGTCAGCCTCGAAAAAGAAAGAAAATGAAGTTAGCAATGTGAATATGGGTTATGCGAAACCAATCATAGTAAATCAACCGAAAGTGATAGCCACGGCCAGCAAGCTTCGCCAAGGCAAGAGCCCAATACAAAGTAGAACACGGAGAAGCCCCAGTTTACTCCCATTCCAGTAACGTATCGGGAGCTGTACAAAAGTTTGTTTGATGCACACGTCGTATCTCCTTTTTATTTAAAACTACTGCAACCCCCATACCCCAAGTGGTATGATGCAAGTGCTCAATGTGAATATCATGCTGGAATCGCGAGACACTCGATAGAGAACTGCATCTCTTTTAAAAGGATAGTCGAAAGGCTCATCAACATGGGTATTGTGAAATTCGATGATGCACCTGGTGTAGGGAATCCGTTACCCAATCATACTGATAAAGGGGTAAATGCTGTAGTCGAGAATATGGAGAGGAGAATTAAGTTGGATGTGCTAGAAGTGAGAACCCCGATGAGGGAGGTTTTGAAAAAGATGGTAGAAAGAGGTCTAATCATGCAAGACTTTGGGAGTAAATCCCAAGAAGCAGGGAATTATTGTGAGTTCCATGGAGAGGAGGACCATGAGATAGAAAAATGTAATGAATTTAGGGCCCTAGTACAGGCTCTAATGGACAACAAAGAACTAGAGTTCTTTGAGTTTACTGAGAAGGAAGATGTATGCACCTCGGAGGAGAGGTTGATAGATAAGGTTTCTGAGGTCAATCACCCAGTGGTGATCATTTCGCGACCAAAAATTAATGAAGTTGGAGCAAAAATTACATCGAGAGTTGTAATCCAGGGACCCGCGGCTTTTCCGTATAAGGATAACAAAAGGGTGCCTTGGAATTATACCTGTAATGTGACATATCCAGAGGAGGAGAGTCTGGTCAGCACGCCAAGTACAAAGGTCGAGCCTGGAAAAGGGAAGTCTGTAATGATTGAACAAGGGAAAGAGAGGATAAAACCACTGGTTAATGAACCAGTAACTAAAGATGAAGCTAAAGAATTTCTGAAGTTCCTAAAACGCAGTGAGTATAGTGTTGTGGAACAATTGCACAAACAGCCGGCACACACATCGATACTAGTTTTGCTTTAAAACTCGGAGGTTCACCAAAATGCATTGATGAAGGTGTTAAACGAGACCTATGTCACTGAAGATATTTTAGTGAACAAGCTAAACCGCTTTGTCAGTAACATAAGTGCCGATAACTTCATCTCCTTCAGTGATGATGAAATACCACCAAGGGGTATGGAATCCACCAAGGCTTTGCACATCACCACTCGCTGCAAAGGGTATACACTGCCGGGGGTATTAATTGATAATGGGTCAGCGCTGAATGTTTTGCCCTTGTCCACATTAAATAGGTTACCAATAGATAGCTCTCATATGAAGACATGCTAGAACATAGTGACGGCATTTGATGGCACTGAGAGGAAAGTGATGGGAAGAATTGAGATACCTCTGCAGATCAGACCAAACACATACGAGGTAGATTTCCTTGTGATGGATATTATTCCTTCTTATAATTGCTTGTTGGGGAGGCCTTGGATTCACTCGGCAGGGGCAATACCGTTATCTTTTCACCAAAAGTTAAAGCTGGTGACGGAGGGCCGCTTGATAATGATAAATGTTGAGGACATTATTGCATCCGTTACTAATAGTACACTGTATATAGAAAATGATGATGAAGCAATTGAGTGTTCCTTTCGGTCATTGGAGTTTGTAAATGCAATTTTCATCATTGAAGGGGGCAGGGTCCCAATGCCAAGAATATCTGAGGCTACGAGGATGAGCTTGCAATTAACGGAGGGAAATGGAGCTTTTCCTGGAAGAGGACTTGGAAAGTATCTTCATGGACGAGTAAAGAGAGTAAAGAGCAGCCAAGAAAATATTTCTAAGGTGGTTATTTTATCATTTTCTTTTCCCATTCTTTTGCTTGATTTTTATTTCTATTCAAATCTGAAAATACGAAATAAAAGGGGAAAGGGTGAGTACCTCTCGATTTGCTTCGCAAGAGGGGTTCTCCGGACCTCTGTTGGTCGTCACAGAGGCGAATGAAGGCTTGGTGTTGGCCTTGTTTGCGGCTGGAAGAAAGAGGACAGTGGGGAGAAGAAAGAGTTTAGGGTTTTTTAGAAAAAAGAAATAAAAGTTAAAGTTTTTTTAGCAAAAATAAAAAGACTTTAAAACTAGCATTTTGGAATGGCCCGCGTGTTGACCCAATTCACAGGCTGGGTCCACGTACTTTCATTTTAAAGGGGAAATTTACGCTTCCAGTCCTTCCCATTCGCGCCAGTTTTGAATTAACTCCTATTTACACCTTATTTATTTTATTAAAATTTCCCTATAATTTACGCGTTGATTGTGATCTGGTCCACGCCCAGGTGCTGAGTTTTGGAGATTTGGGTCATTTTCGTTTTTGGTCTTTGAGAATTTGTGCGCATTGAATTGTGGTCCCTAGTTTTAATTTGACGTTCTATTTATTCATTAATTATCTCTTTAAGTTTGGTTTATTTCAATTGAGTTTTTTTTTTACATGTATAATTCATTATTTCTTAAATTTATTTGGTAGTCAACTTTCAAAAAATTATTTTAATATACTTTTTAGGTTACCTAAATAATTTTCTACTCTATTTTTATTTATTTAAATTATAAAAATATTATTGTAAAATTCTATATTATGTAGTGTTGTTTTAAAATTCTTGTATAATATTTAGTTAAAATACCTTTATATAGTATTATTATACATATATATAATTTATGATAAAATTATCTTTATTCCATGTACATTATTGTTCTCGTATTATTTTATGTAAGTATTTTCTTAAATTATATATATATATATTAAATTTATTTATGTATAATTTGGTTCTCTTTAAAGGATTATTGTATATTTCATTTATTTTAGTATCTTGGTATATATCATTTACACTTTTTTTTCCATTTTCATATATACATCATTAGTTAAATTAACTTGTTTATGTTTTGTATTATTTATTTTGAATTTCTTCTTACGTAACATATAAATATTAATAATTATTCATATATTGTCAGTTTTTATATGCATATAAGTTATTTTGAATTTTTGCTTGTATTATTTCTTTGCATATATTTAATAATCTTTAAATATCATTGACTCCTAGTTCTTGTGTTGTCTTGCATATCATGTGTCGTCATTGGCTTTCATATCGTTTTCACATATTATTGTTCATACATATAACTATTTTTTCCCTTGTAATTGCATTATGTTTTCAATTCTCGTGTTTACTCAATACCGATTGTTTTTATCCTCAAGCAAACAAGTATTTGTAATTCGTTGTTGCAACTATCAATTTTTTTTAAAAAACTTCTAAAATAAGGTAATGTTTTATGTTTGGAAATTCGAGAAATCGTGCCCTAACGTGTTGGGTTTCGCTTTTTTCGTTGGTCCAAATAATTGAATACCTTTCTTGTTGCGATTTGGAGATCATGAAGTGATCTCAGTTTTTGGAGGCTTAAAATACCGTGTCCTAACATGCTAGATGTGGTATTTTATTTCTTTGAAACGAGTGAATCTTGAAATCCAGTTCGAGTTGTGCACACACTTTTAAGGGGATCGTATTTCAATGGTTTTTTTTAAAATTTTCAACATTAGGACATAAATTAATCAGTTAGGTACCAATTTTGGGCATTACGAGGGTGCTAATCCTTCCTCGTACGTAACCGACTCCTGAACCTGTTTCTTGATTTTCGTTGGGCCAAAATTCATATTTTAATAAAATGATTTATTAGGTGATCCGATCACACCTAAACCAAAAAAGGATTGGTGGCGACTCCAAACTTTCGTTTTTAAAGTCGATCCTGGTTTTTCAAAATAAAAAGGGTTTCGACAGTCATAATATGAGGAAGTAACTTCGGAACCGGAAGAAACAATAAGAGTTCAATATTCTCATCTTTTCTCATGTAAATTTCGAGGACGAAATTTATTAAGGGGAAAGAAATGTAATGACCCAAAATTCACGGACATTACAAAAAGTATATTTTGAGTCTCCATCTTAATAAATCGAATTCTTAAGTATTTATTAGAAATAATTATTAGTATAACACCAAATCCGTACGTTTGGATCACGAATAGGGGTGTTACATATATTATAGTGGTTGGTGAGACCATTATATAATATATTATATAAATATTTAAATTATCAAGTTAATATATGAAATGAAAAAAAAAGTACATGGTTGAGTGTTCAAACTTGGAAAGAGACTAAACAGAAACTTGAAAGGGGGCAAAATTTTCAAAAGTCAAAAGGTTACTGTTAAATATACATTTTTATAATTTGGGGGGTTGGGGCCTCGTCACTCCTTAGCTTTGCCATTGCTTGAAGGTCTATTTGAAATGCATACTCAATTAACAAGTCGAGAATTTCTCAAATTTTAGTAGTTTTACTTTCAACATTTAGAGTTTATGAACATTTCATTTTATCATCGTTTCAAAAACTTTATAATTTATAATTTATAAATAGGAAAAAAAATAATACTCAAGAAAGGGTAAGTAAAATTTATTTTATCAACGAAGGCAAGAATATATTATTATAGGTTTGAGAATTTAAATTCAACCTAAGCAATCCATTTCTTATTCTTAATTATAAAAAAATATATATATATATATTATAGTCCTGTGGGGGTCCACCAAAAGAATCATTTAGAACTTAAGAAAGACTCTGATCGTCCAATTCTTTTTTTAATTATAAAGCCAATCTGGAAAAAAAAAAGGGGTTAGGAAGTCAACACTTGGGTTCTGGAACCTCACTTTAAAAACAAATATTGTTGAGTGTGGTTAGTTACTTGTGCAATGTTCAGTGTAACACCTTGATTGAAGCTAAAGGTGATCAATCTAGCTTGGGATTTTAGGTGTGATGGCTTCAAAGCGGATCTTGAAGGAGTTCAAGGATCTCCAAAAAGGTCCTCCTGACTTTTGCAGTTTAGGTTCCATTTCTTCTCTCCGCTTTACCTATTTCCTTTTGTTACAGTTACAGCTGATAGGAAGTCATTGGAATTAATAATGCTATAGATGTAAATGAAGTTGATAGCAAATGGTTAGCATGTTTCACAAAAAGATAATATTTCCGGGTACTAGCTTGGGTGGATGTAAGAATTCATCGTTGCACCATTATTTCTGTTAAATAAGTGCTAAAATTGTTTAGGACTGCAACGTGATATATTTTCTCATTGCACTACCATCTAACACTTGTTTTACCTTATTATTATTGATGGCATGATAAGCTCCTGATAATGAAGACATGTTTATTTGGCGAGCAACTATGCCGGGTCCTCGGGACAGTCCATATGAAGGTGGAAAGTTTGAACTCATCATTCATTTCCCTCCGGACTATCCATATAAACCACCCAAGGTGCTTCAAATTTATTTTCAAACAGAAATTTATTGTAACCAGAGGACTATGGACCGTCAATGCTGAGTTAGACTGTGCTAAATCTTGAAGTTTACATAGTAAATAATAGGACAACGTTATTTCATGATTTTCCTACCTTTTAACATATTAATGACCCCCCAACTTGCAGTTTTGTTCACCTAACCTCTCTCTTTCTTCTTTTATCTTCTCTTTCGATTCTTTTTCCTTCCATTTAGGTTGCTTTCAGGAACAAGATCTTTCACCCTAATATTAACAGGAATGGTAGCATTGGCATTGATATTTTGAAGGATAAGTGGAGCCCCGCCCTCACCATATCCAAGGTTATAACTTGCTCAAACCTCCTAACTGCATCCAAGTAAATGTATATTTCAGTTTGAAAATTACATTTCCCTGTTATGCTATTTCTCAACCATTCTTTGTCAAAAACTAGATTATGAGATGCCCATGGGTGAAAGAGAATAAATTGTATAAAATCAACCCCAACCCACACCTAAAAGTAATTGAATCTCTAGTCATTTTCAGATTAATTTAAAAGTTGTAGTTTGAGTTATTTAATTTTTTTTTAAAAAATATAAAATTATTGGAAGGCATTAATACTTTTATAATAAAATTTATTGTTTTTTCTAATTGAATTGGTATTTAATTAGTCAGAGCTATTCTATTAAAATGAATTTTACATCAAGCCATTGGTCAAGTAGGTTGCATAATGGATCATTATTGTCATTTTGAATCTAGTCACTGTCACCCCGGTTAAACTTTATCTGTGCTTGGTTAACTGGTATTTAGATGCGGAGAAGTGTAGTTATATTTTTTTTGATTCTATAGGTGCTGCTGTCAATCTACTCAATCTTAGGGGCTCCAATGCTCAATGACCCATTGGAGGAGAACATTGCCAACATGTAAAAGACAGATAGGAGCCAATACGAGACAGTTGCTCGGAACTGGACGCAGAAGTATGCTATGGTAAGCTAAAATGTTATATTTACAAAAATGAAATTTATGTTATAATTGTGTGGGGCAAGCAGGATAAAGACAACCCAATTTTGACTCCTTTTTTTTTTAATTTTAAAACTCAAAACTGAAATAAAAAATAAATAAATAAAGTTAAACACATTTTCAGTGCTTCCTTGGATGAAGCTAAAGGCGATCTAGCTAGGATTTTCTTTTCTCTTTTATTTAAATAAAAAAAAATTGTTTGTTTGGGGTTCTAGGGTCCTGCTTATGAAACAATCTCGAAGGAGCTTAAGGGTCTCGAGAGATGTCCTCCTAGCTATGGCAGCGCAGGTTTGATTTTTACACTCTCATTGTTTATTTGTTGTGGTTTTTCCTCAAAATCCTATTTCATTTGTTTTTATATGAAACTCTTTTTTGGGGTCTTATCGATTGCCATACATATCCATTTGTTGTTAAGTTGGTAGGTAGTCATTCCAATTATGGTTTTGCATGTAAGAACTCATCATCGCACCATTATTTCTATTAAATGCGGTGAGATTCTTTAGGAGTGCAACGTGTTATATTTTGTCAAGGCAAATGGGAAAAAGGGTTGGTTGGGACGTGTACGATCAGTTGTAGATGTGGTATTCCATCTAACATTTGTTTTACCTCATTTCTATTAATGATGGAATAAGGTCCTGTTGATGGAGACATGTTTCATTAGCACGCAGCTATTTTGGATCTTCGAAACAGTCCATATGATGGTGGACTGTTTAAAGTTGACATTCAATTCCCTCTCCAATATCCACTTGAACCACCCAAGGTGCAAATAATAGGGTGAAGTTAATTCATGATTTTCTAACCTTATAGCATGCTTGTTTAGCTGCTAATTAATGACCACCAACTTTATCTTTTACTTTTGTTCACCTAACCTCTTTTTACTTCTTTTATATTCTCTTTTGATTTTTTTCCTCTTCCATTTAGGTTGTGTTCAGGACAAAGATCTTTCATCCTAATATTGATACGAATGGTAGCATTGGCCTTGATATTTTGAAGGATCGGTGGAGCGCCAACCTCACCATTTCCCAGGTTAATTGCTCATAGTCCTAACTGTTTTCTAGAAAAATGCATACTTTAATTTGAACATATGTTATACCCTTTAAAATGAAATAAACAGCAAGCCCTTTAAATATTGCATCATGGGTCATTGTTATTTTGAATCAGGTCACCATGGTTTATAATTTTTTATTTTTTTATATCTTGTAACTATTGCTTTGCTGGGTTTACTAGTATTAGATGTGGAGATGTTTTCTTATATTTGTTCGGATTATAGGTTTTGCACTCAATTTGCTCACTCTTAAAGAATCCAAATCCCGATGCCCCATTGGTGTCGGAGACTGCCAACATGTACAAGACCGATCGGAGCAAGTACGATACAACTGCACGGAGCTGGACCCAGAAGTATGCTATGGGTTAATGTGCTGCTACGCATGCAATAGGAGGGCTTCATTCTATCTGGCTTTTATCTTCAAATTATTGTATTAATAAACGAAACAATTTTGTCATCTGAATGGACAATGACTATGTTGAAAATAACCTCTTGTTTGCAATCGTTCATTCTTTCATTTTCAATATGCAAAATGAAAATTCAGCTGCTATAACTCTGGCTTCAATGTGTAAGCTGTGGCATGTATCACGGCCAAGTACCTTTGGATTTAGGTTAATTTTGGGTTTATGTCTTTTGAGTTTAAAGCTCAAGTTTTTCATGCCAATTTGTTATAGGTTTGATTCATTTTGTGTTCCAAGTCATTTGAGTTACTTATTTGGTTGATTTTGGGTTTGAGTTGTTTTGGGCTCAAATCTTCTTAGCTTCTACTCAATTTTAAGTTTGAGGATCAATTTGACTTGAATTCATTGTTGTTTTTTATGATATATAAAATTTTGTTAGGTGTTGGTAGATTGAATTGAGTTTTTAGGTTATGGTTAGAATTGATTAGTCTAACTCAAACTTTGGTTTATGTTTGGGTTTGTTGCCCAAGTCTGGATACAGGCTTAGAGCTTAGTTTTCGATGAATAGAATGTGCATAATTTATTGTCCAATTATAAGTAGGATAAATTTTAAAAAAAAGTAAAAGTTTTGATTAATTATCTTTAGTTATTTTTTTTAAGAGAGACCAATTTGTTTAATATCAAAATTAAGAAAGACTACAAAAATATTTTTACTTATATTTTTAATTAATATATTTCATTTTGAATTATATATATAAATTTGTAGTAATAAAAAAAATCACAAAACCATAAAATTTATTACTTCACATATAAGGAAATAAAAGAAATAGATAATGATGTTACCTAAAATTGAAAGTATAAAATCTTCGAGATCAATTTTATTTATTAAAGAGTCCTAGTCTAAGCATAAATTTTGAAGATGAAGATAAAGTTGGGATCATCTAAGGGCTTTTTTTACTATGACTTCTTAAACGGGATTCAAGTTGTTTGTTAGTACCCTTACCTTAACTCTCTTTTCTTTTTAATAAAATTTTATCAATCTTACTTCTTCTTTTTCCTTTTTTAAGTTTTCTTAAATTTTTTATATAAAAATAAATTTTAAAAATATAATACTTCGAATACATTAAAAACATTAAAATAAATATTTCCCAACAAAAAAAATTAAAAAAAAACTTCAATAATATTAAAATAAGTGCAACTTAAGAAGCAAATAGCTCTAAAATAGTAGCAAAAATAATATTAATAAAAGAGTTATATAATATCTAAATAATAACAATAAAATAGTAGTAATCGAATAGTAAAATAATAGCATAACAATGAAAAAAGAGTCCTAAAATAATAATAATAATAATAAAAGAGCAACAACTTTTTTTACAAATTTGGGTCGGACCAAGCCGGGCTTAAGCTAAAAAAACTTGCCCAATACCTAACCCATTTAGAAAATGGACATTATTTTTTTGTCCAAACTCATTTTTTAAATCTATATTTTTACTTAATTCCTCTTACTTTTCGAACAGAATTTCATACTAGTTCAAGCCTAATCATCAATGTAGATATTTATATGTGTATTTAGTGGGAAAAAAGAAAATAAGCCATCCCTCTAAAATTTAAACTTGAAAACATGTATAAGCTATATTTGTATATAATAAAATTTTCTAACAACGGTTAAGCTCATAGGCGAATCTAGGGAGACTGGCAAGGGCCCCAACACCCCCTAAAATGGAAAATTGTTGTTTTGACCCTTTAAAATATTGTAAAATTTTAAATTAGTAAAGATAAAATTATACTTTGAATCCAAAAATTGTAAAAATTTAATTTAATCTTTAAAAATTATAAAAAAATAGAATATTTAAAATTAAAATTTAATTTCGATTCCTTAAAAAAAATTTTGGGCTTCGCTTATTGTTAACCTATCAAATATATATCCCAAATAAAGAAAAAGAAAAAATGTATAGACATTTAATTTTTTTAATATCCTTTTTTGCTCTAGAGACAAAGCAAATGAGATCTTAATTGTGTGAATTTTTTTCATTATAATATTGATATCTAAATATTAAATAGAAGGTTTAACTTTTATTTAAAATAAATTTTAATTAATGCATCTCTGTTTTTTATATACAGGAAACATTAGAACCATTTCCTTTTATATATATATGTTTAACGAAACACCATTTCATTTGAACTGATATTTAAAAAAAAAAAGACAAAATAAGTGCGATATAATAAAGAAATACGATCGTCTTAAAATAAAATAATACAAATTGTTAATATATAATACTTTTAACATTGTTATGACACATGAGACAAATATAATTTGGTAGGTCAACCTCTTACCCTAGAAATAGTATTTGCCGTGGACGGCATGATAAGTGGCAAGGAAGAGCCTGGGTGGCTCAGCTTCAGTTCATGCTTGACTTGAGAATCTCTGAATTTAAGTTGCAGACCAGACCAGACCATGTCCGAAGGTTGTTGCATGTGATAGATTCCCTCAGTTGACAAATTAAGAAAGATAACTCCTAATTAATTAAATCATTAATTTATGTACTTCGAAGAAGATAAGATTGAGTTGCAGTTTACAAGCTTTTCTCCACTCTAATATCTCACTTATTGATAATTGGCATTCCTTGACCCCAGTCACCGTATTGTTTCCTTATCAGCAGTTTATATTTATTATCATTATTTTTAATAATTTTATTATAAATTTTAATCATATTTATTTATTTTAATACAAAAAGAAAATATTAAGCTTATGTTTAATTTTGGATGACACCTTAATTTAATGGTAAGATTATTTTTTTAGATAAAAAATTTTCGTATTAAAAAAGATACAATCTCGAAAAGGGCAGAGCATATAGCCAACACCACAACAACGATATTTACCAAGGAAGGCAAAAGACTAATCCAGGCTCAAAACTTATTATTCCATAAACATTCGTCATCGAACTAGAAAATTAGTTGATGGTTGGCTCATAGGATGCCAAAGGTGATGAGTGGGGATGATGATCGGCTACTCAATGTCCAAACGGCCGACCATCATAATAGTTTTGGAAAGCTCTAAACCTCTTTTTTAGATTTCGCCTTTTGAAATCTCTTATCGGAGATTCACATTCAAATAATCAATACTCTTGGCTAAACTATGGGACAATCATTTGGCTTCTCAAGATGACCAGATTTAGGCATTAGGAGTTTTGAGTTCACATGTACAAATTCCACTTTGTAAAATGTACAGGTTTTTAGTACATTTTTTTTATTTGAATTTTTAATTTATTTTAGTATGTTATATTTTTTTGAGAGTGTAATGTGTCTTATCACTTGTTAATATTTAATTCAACCGACTAACATAAATTAAAATATTAATATAATTAGTATAGATAATAATATTTTTACTTATTATATTGTAATTATAAAATAAAAATATCAATTCTCATGTTTAAGATATTTAAAAAAAAATTCCCAAATAATACTGCAATCATCATATTGAGTACATTCTAATTAACTAGCAATAATTGAATATTTTTGTGATTTCAACTTTAATTATCTTTATATTAGTGGGCCATAAATTTGGAAGCTGTTCTTAGCTAAGAACACATGTTTTTGTAATTGAAATTGAAAGACGAGGAAAGTGTCATGAATCATCATCGTGTTATATCTCAATTACAAAGCTAATTTGATGTTGATTGGTGTCCAAGCTTTTTGTAAATGAATAAAACACGTTGACTTTGACATTCCTCATTTTTTTACTTTCTTTTTTACCATCATTTCCAAAAGCTTTTTACAATTTTACAGATCTTCAGTAACTTTTTAAAAACAAATGCTTTAATTAATGTGCTATTTACTCATCCAATTTTAATGCTTTTTTCAAACGTATTATTAGTTGCAGGGAAGGTGAAACATCACAACAACCACGTGTCGGTCGTTAACCGAAAAACACCGGCGGCGTGAGTTATGGCTTAGGTGGGGCCTAGCCGGTGATTCTCTGTCGTTGATTTACAGGACAAGTGCCGTACAATTCGTTAAGGGCTTAAATTATCACCACTAAATATTAGGAGTTTATTGACTTATGGCTTAAATATTATTAATTTATAATATAAAAAATAGCCTATTAAACTATTAGTTTCAGTTGCAAAGTATTTTATTCTCCTATTAAATACACTTAATAAATTAATTTAAGGGTAGTCTACAAAAATAGTCACTTTTGTTTGGCTCAGGTTACGTTTTAGTCACTTATGTTTAAAATGTTACGTTTTAATCATTTATGTTATTATTTTGTTACGAAGTGATCACTCTACCGTTAAGTTCCGTTATCTCTCTAACGGTAATCTTAGGTGGCAATCCAACTAAAGTTTAGGTGTCAACTTGGATATCTAAATGGGAGGAAAATAGATTTTTAATTAAAAATTTTAATTAATTAAAATTTTCAAACCTAAATCTTAACTAAAAGAACTGTTCATCTCCTCTTTTTAATTTTTCTTCAGTCTCTTACTTTTTTCAATGGGTTTTTTTTATTTGACTGGAAAAACTATTATTAAGATCAAAATAGTTGAAATCAGCAATAAGAAAGAATAATCTGGAATACCCACAAACAGATTGTGAACATACAAGTTGATTCAGATCAGAAAAAATTTGATTGAAAAACCAATTATTCAAGAAATGTGAAAGAACTAAAAAATATAATAATTAGGAACAAGAACAGTGAGACTAACAACCCTTTTCTGAAAATTTTAAAATTAGCTTGAATAAAACATGTTCATGAAACATGTTTCTGGTTGCATTTTATGGGATGTCTACTGACGCAAAATAAAATGCATGTTTACAAACAATTTCAAAAAGTAGAAGAAAATATCAAGAATTTTAATTTAGGGTTTTTATTAAACAGTAAAAAATCCAATCTTTTGTTTTTCAATATTGAATAAAAGAGAAAGAGGAATGCAAAGAAGACATGCCTGAACCCTCCATTGAATCCATCTGTATGAAGCAGTCAATTTGATTTCAACTATTTTGATCTTAATAATAGTTTTTCCAGTCAAATGAGAAAAAAAACCCATTAAAAAAAAGAAGAGATGAAATAAAAATTAAAAAGAGGAGATGAACAGTTTTTTTAGTTAAGATTTAGGTTTAAAAATTTTAATTAATTAAAATTTTTAATTAAAAATCTATTTTCATCCTATTTAGAAATCTAAGTTGGCACTTAAAATCTAGTTGGACTGCGACGTAGGATTATCGTTAGAGAGATAACGGAACTTAATGGTAGAGTAATCACTTCGTAACAAAATAATAACATAAGTGACTAAAACTAACATTTCAAATATAAGTGACTAAAATGTAACCTGAGGCAAACAAAAGTGACCATTTTGTAAATTACTTTAATTTAAATTTCATAAAAACCTGTTGTTAAATGTGTGGAGAGTTAATAAAGTGGGTAGGGTAGTTTTACCTTATATGAATCACAATAAATGGGATGATCCACCTCTTCATGTCTCTTCTATTTTAAATGTTAATGTGCACCAGTGAAGAACTTAAGAATGTCAGTTTGAGTTAATTTTGTCCTCTTTCCTCTAGGTTTTTTTTCTGACTTTTTAATCTTTGTTACGTTAAAAAGAGATAGTTTCAATGGGGATGGGATAGCTAAATAAATATAATACTAGTAATTTTTATTAAATCCAATATCGAATGACTGAAAGTTTTATAAATTATACAAATAATTAGAAATTTTTAATTTGCACAAAACTTAACATGTATGATTTACATGAATGGATTATAAAATAATTAGAATTATCTCTATGTCTTATTCCCGTTTTTGTATAATTCTTAAACTACTCATAAACACCCTCAACCCTTAGATCAGATGATAGCACATACTTAAGTAGTCCTAAGCCAACATCCTCCTAATTATTGCATTACAAGAGTAAGGATGTCAACTGAGTAAACACTCAATCAACTTAATTTGTGTTGTAATTATGAAATAATAAAAATTTAGGTGTATATTATATTATATATAGGAGATGAAACGGAAATATGCAAGTATGGAATGAATCCAAAACGATGATGAGGGTGAAAGCAATTTTCAACCTAGGGGATGATGCTCATTTGACTTATGTCTTCCACATAAAAGATGTTCAAAATTTCACAATATTAAAACACCATATAAAAACTTTTATTAGTTTGAGGTCGTCGACCCAATAAAAACAAGAAGAAGCATGTAATAAACACATGGTAACTATAAATACATACATATATTGTTTTGGACCAAGATCCACACACTCCAAGCTTGTCGAATTTGACGTACATTGCTATACATGGTTTTATGGGAGAGATGGGTGTCTTTATCAGAGCAAAATTTAAATAAGGTGGTTTACAAATGGGGGCAGTGTCCAAGAAGCTACATCGATCCTTCGTGTTTTGTTTTGTTTGCCTTTAAATTTTTGGCATTTTCGAAACTCACAAATACCAAAACAACATTTCTTCTTTTCGCTGCTTCTTCTTCGTCAAATAATGGGATCTCAAAACACTTTGATCAAGGAAGCATTGATGGATATTGCTTGTTTCTAGTAGCTCGGTTTCGTTTCTCAAGGTCTTCGTTGATTGTAGTGATTTAAAATTTGGTTACTTTCTAGACTCTTTATCACCGACAACAATATTATATATATATATTTAAAATCATTTACGAATTATTTTTATTTTACTATATATTAAATATTTTGTTTTCTTTTATGCTAATCGAAGCTATTCAAAATGGTCTTGCAACAGTAAGTAATATCGATGAAATTAGAAAGATTCATAATGACTACTTCAAAGATTGGCAGGTTAAATTCAAACACATTCAGAGAGAGTAATAAAGTTGTTGACTGTCTAACTAAAGCAGCTGAAAGTGGTTTGGATCAATGAATATATTGAAAAACCTCTGCTTTTTGTTCGTGAGTTATTAGTGGAAGATATTCTATCTTTCTCTTTTGGTAACGAATTAAAAGCTCAATATTAAGATTTCTTTATGCTTGACTTAAGTACTTTTTCTATAAAAAAAATTACCGCTCTTTATATTTTGATTTCTTGTGAATTTTGGTAGTTAATTATTTTTCATAAAAGTTATGTTTGATTTACAGTCTAAAATTTTTAAATTTTAATTAAGTCGATAAATAAAAATTTAATTTGATGAAGGATCATAAAATTGACACATAAAAAGGTGTAGAACTTCTATTTTGATTGACTTACAACAACATGATTGATAAATTGTTATTTATATTATTTTTTAATTAAAAATATCAAGTGACATTAAGTAGATATTAGGTATTACCAAAAAAATAAAAATAAAAGGTAAAAGTCACATACAATTTAAATTCAAAAGGTGCTTCGTAATTATTCGCTTTTGGTTTCCTTGGTGGTTATTAGGTAACCCATGTCTCTAACGTTCTATCTCCAATCAATCCCTAATCTCTTTAGAAAAGTTTTGGTCAATCGCTTTTGAGGTTAAGTCATTCATCACTATCAACGAACTACTACTAGTAGTTCCCTTTAGAAAGGCATTGTACGTTCACCTTTATGAACAAACACCTTTTGTATGAGCAAGTGAATACACCATTTATATATCACAATTCAAAAGGAATGATATTGAGTCCCATCACGTACATCCCCTTATGCATTCCATGATGATGGTTTATTGGTAACAGGTTTACTACGTCAGCACCACCAGACAAAGGAGCTTCAACTATATATACTCTGTAGCACGATGAAGGAGGGATTGAACCTTAAGCAATCAAAACAACCTTATTGTACTCAACCTCCTCCTTTGAGCTCTCAATCCCCTTCCTCTTTGCCTAGCACAACACCACTACATCCTCCTCCTTGTCTCTTCCCTTATTGATAGTCTCATCAACAGATATAATCCTTATAATTGTTGGCAAAGATTAAAAAAAAAAACTTATCTCAATCACCATGATTAGATCAATCTGTTTGATAACAATTTAGATATCATAACAATCTGAATTATTTGATCACCATGATTATTCGAAAATGTTGTAATATCAAACAAGATTAATTATATCACAAATATTTATCTAAGAACTAATTGTTGACTGATAATCCAAAGTTGAACCTTTATCTTCATTCTTTTTACTACTCATGAGTTTCTTTTCTTCATAAGAATGTGCTAATGACTGAGATGTTCTTATATGTTAAGCTTACCTTGTAGGATCTTGCATTTGTTGGCTAAAACGTCTTCATCCAACGTGGCTATGTCCAAGGATCATGCGGCTACTATTGCATCTTTTGTCTTATTCAGACTTTCTCAATTTACGGTGCTTACCTTAAAGTGGCAAGTGTAGCATTGTAGCTGTTGAGTTTGAGCTCGTTGGGTCACTTATTTCTTGAGCGTTACAGGTTTTTTAACCAAGGATAACAATTATTATTACATCACAAATTTGGGGAGCGAGATGGGTTGCCGAAGTTTTAATCCTTGGTCTTTGGTGCCAACTAACAATAACTCCAACTATGGCCATGTCGGTATTTACATATAAATTATAAAAAAATGATTAAATTAATAAAGCATAGTATATATAACTGTGAAATTTATACGTGGGTTCTAAGTGCCAATGGATTTTCATCATACGTTGGTTCTTCAACGGTGTAGTAGGATTTGCACTTAAACTCTTTTCAATGTAGGGGAAAAAACTTTAAAGATGTGTTAATTCTTCAGCACCCAAAGAATACAATATTTTTGCATTATTAGCAAAATACACTCTAACAGACTAATAATATTCAACATATCTGATTTCTTATTTTTCTATGCATTCATGAGACATATATAAACTTATTCATTAGAGTCGATTGTATGATCCTGACAATGAATCAAAAGTCTAACAATCAATGATATAATTTCGCTAATAGATCAAAAGTTTATACAATCAAGCTTTAAGTTGTAGCAAAGCTTGATCTTCTCTGGAGTAAGATTTTGCAGACTCAAAGTTCTCTTCAAAATCTAAAATATTCCTAAAAAATCAAAAAACTCGAAGCAATTATGAAGATTATTGCTCTTCAATCTTGTTTAAGTGACAAAAATGAAGCTACACCCATTTTCTTTAGTATCAAGCATAAAAGGTTATTGAAGTAAAATTATCCTTCCATCAATGATCAAGTCTAGACGGCACTTGGATCAACTCTTCCCAATCTGGTTGCATAAAGTCTAATTTCAAGATCTAGTCTTAATGATCCTTCAAGTAGACTCACCCATCTTAGATCAAATCTCGGAGACCCTTGAATCCAAGCTCTCTCCAAACCAATTTTCAAGATCAAGTTTCGATTATCCTTGAAGTAAACATCATTGATTCAAGATTAAGTCTCAAAGACTTTTGAGTCCAATCAAATCAAATTCTCAAGCAAGCATATAGCCAAACTCAACTTCATGATCAACTTTCGATGACCCTTAAATCAGTCTTGAGGACCTTTGGATCGAAACTCAACTGAAGAGAATGATAATAGGTATTTTTTTATAAAGAAATTCAAATATTGTACTTTTTAAAATTTATAAATATATTTGCTCTAGATTTTCCAAGTCAACTTCAAACTCGAAACATGTGTGTACAAAATATATAATTTAAAACAATTTAAGCTTTGTGCAAAATTTTAAAAACTTTCAACTTTCATTTTTACAATAAATTTACCTTAACATAAAGAGAAGGCTTAATTTCTGATTTGACCCTTAAAGTATACTACATGACATCTTTATGTAAAAAATATATTTTCTTTTATTAAATGTATATACACATTAAAAAATATAAAATAGAAATAAATATGTAAAAATTCATAAATATATATAATCTAGAGAGAAACATATAAATTATAAAATATGTATAAAAATAAAATTTACATAAAAATATGATAATTGAAAAGAAATTAATTGAAAGTAATAATATTACAACAAAAAATGTAAAAAAAATTATAATTTTAAAAAATAATATTTTTATAAAATTCTAAAATATATAATTATAAAATTCTTAAAAGACATTTAAATTGCAAGTTTTTTTTTCAATTACTTCAAATTTAACTATTTTTTTTAAAATTTTATATATTATTTTGACTTTTTAAAATTTAAAATTATATATTTTATAATCTTATAAAAATGTATTTTTAAACTTGTTTTTAACGTCGGTCAATGCTAAAGGTCAGTCAACGATCTTAATATTGTCATTTCTATTTTTAAAATTTAAATTTAATAATTTTATTTTTAATAAACCTAAATGTCATGTGACGCTTTTTTATTGGTCAAAGTTATCTAACAATTTTTTTAACCTCCGTTACAAAATAGAAAAAAAAAATAGAAGAAATCGATACTTTAAATACCACAATAAAAAATTTAGATATCAAAATGGAGAAAAAAGTATACTTCAAAAACTAAATTGGAAATAAAACTTAAAAAGAATGAAGTTTGAGACATTATGAATAATTACCATTCAGTTTCATTATATTTATAAGTTTGAGAAATGATAATTGTGTGGTTGCAACCTGCAAGTGTAAAGTACAAAAATGATGAAAGCTTGTGGTCATAATTTAAAAATCTAAGAGCCCTCTTAAACTTGTGCCAAATAAAATATTATATGTTTTTTTTATGAATTTAAACATTTTCATACATAAATATATTTGTATTACTTTAATTACATTCAAAATTTATAATCAAAATGCATACACCGGCCACATGAAGCATGAAAAGATGACTGTCTAATTCAATAATTTGGACACAACTATTTATAGCAATTCGCACTTATTTGAAGAGAAAGGCAGCCAAATTTGCCACCATAAAAGTTTGTGAAAGATGTCAAAAAGAACTGTCGGGAGGTACAGTAAGAAAGGACAATCAGTGTTAGTAAGTGATTAAATTATTAATAAATTTATATGTTAATTATTTAATTTAAAAATTATAAAATAATAGTTTTCATTTCATTGAATTATTCGAAAGATTTCATTAAAATCGTTGAGTTGTTAAGTTTTTTTAAACAAAAGAGGTTGGTTAACGTAATAGTACAAATCTTAAATCCAAATTGATATAATAGTTAGTGTCGTAGATTGAAGAAGAGAGTTAGTTAGATTTTAGCTTGCAAATTCTTAACATTTGAAATTGTTTAATAAAAAAAATTTTGAACTAGAGAAGAAAGAAGAAAGGAGGGCTTTCGATTTATGTAAACGATGCGAATAGAAAAAGCCATATAACAACGATTTTAATAGCTCATTGGCTTAAATGAAAACTTTCAAATAATTCAACAATCATTTTATAACTTTTTAAAATTTAATAACTAAAACGTAAATGTTATAATTGATATATTTATATATTTGAAAATATTATAGTAGCATTTAAAATATTCTATTTGATATATAATTTTTTAATATATTCACTTAATATGATATATTTATTCCAATTAGTTTTATAATATCACGTGCTCATACAGTATCTACCGTTTCAGGATGTAATAAATTCTAAGGCTTTATTAACCTTTAATCTGTCCTCCCATAGTCACGTGATGATTAATTTTATTTATTTGAGGTTTTTTTATGATGAATCCGTTTTACGAAAGACAACTAAATTTTTACGAATTTATGATTATTATTTTAAATAATATTATTTAAAAAAATCAGATTTAAAAAAATTATTGTATTTTTAGAGTGCAAAAAATAAATTCAGACCATTTTTAATGGGAAAACTTATGTTTCAACACTGAAAATGGTGTTATCGAAATTGAATCATTAAGGAAATGAAATGAACAAAATCGAACATCACGTGATCCAATTAAAAAATGGGTACGTACGTACATATAGTCCAGCAAGAGCTTACGGTTCATCGTCATCCTGATTATTTGACTTCCGTTCCATCTTACGGCCAATATTTACTTCTGGAAAAACCGGTTGTTGGGACCAATAAAAACTCGGTGCTATTCAAAACAAGACAAATAATTACAAGCCACGTGTCCGTATAACTGTACCTGAATCCACATGAAACAAGACACCGAAACAGTCGACACCCAGCACGGTCATTAAATAAGTAAAAAGTTTCTTCTTTAAAAAGACAAAAAGAAAATAAAAATAGCGCCAAGTTCAAGGCTGCCTACCACGTTGATCCCAGCTGTATAACGGCTTGGTGTAATGTTAAAATGACGAAAAGGCCTGCAGTAAACCGTGGGGAGTAACGGTAGAATAGATTAATTAGGGATAAGGGAGATTAATGGGGGTGTTAATAATCATTAATTACCCAGTTGTTAATATTCTTTTCAGTCAAAGGTTTTAGGACTGACCTGAGTGTCCGGTGTCACGTGACATAAATCCCTGATTTCGAGAATCAATCTTTTGGCTGACTCAGCCATTCCCCCTGGTTTCACCCTTCTCCTTGAATCTTTCTGTTTTATAGGGACCACTTACCACGTGTCAAAATCTCAGAATATCATATTATGCGGCGCCTCGTAAAATATCTCCCCATTGCCGGAATCTCAATATCGCCGATAGAGCCCACCCCGCTCTTTAGTAAAAATAAAACTAAATGCCTTTTTTATTTTTTTTACGGCTGGCTTGGGATCCTATAAAATAGCTCAACTTTCCGTATTCACTTCAAAACTTTGCCTCATTTGCTTCTCTCTTTACTCTCTCATCTATCAAAACAGCTCCTCCCCACTGTTTTTCTTTATTATTATTTTCCTTTTTGTTCCCCCCTCTGAGATTTTTCCTTTGCTCTGTTAAGTGACTGAGAAAAGCTCAGTCTGGTGGTTTTTCTAATCCCTTTCCGGTGAAGATATTTTCCTTGCACCATCTCCTCTTTTATCTTTTGTTCATCTGCAGCTTTTGCCTACAAAATTTTCTTTTTCTTTGCTTTCCTCCCTTTACTTACTGATTATTGAAGCGCGCTCCTTTTTTTATTTATAACTTTACATGAAGTTTATCTTCCTTTGATAAACTTTTGAGCCTATTAATGGTGGATTTCTCTTCATTTCAAGCTTCACTTTAACGTTTTCTTCCTTCAGCTTTTTTTTTTAAAACCCTTTATTCTCCTCGTGTCTTGTTTTTAAAGGAATCTGGTCTTTTCCCCTTCAGCTTTTTATTTTACTCTCTTCCCACTCTCACTCCCAATGAGAAGTGAAAGCCTCTGAAACTCAAAAGAACCCAAAACGAAGAAAACAGGAAAAAAATGGATACTTGTCCTGTTCCTTCAATCAAATATGCAGAGCACCGCAATGAAACCAAGCTGTTTTCACCATTGTTAAATGTCAGACTCGAAAACCAGTCAGAAATGAAGCCTCGAATTGTTCGGATTACAGTTACTGATGCTGATGCCACTGATTCCTCCAGCGATGAAGAACATCAACAAAAGAGAACCCGAGTTTCTTCTCGAAACAGAGTAAAGAAATTTGTTAAGGAGATAACTATAGAGTCCTCATGTCCCACTGAGAAGAATATCGTTGAGAGAAGTAAAACGACGTCGTCGTTGTTAAAAGCTTCTCGGAAGAGACCGGCGGCTGTTGCTGAAGCTAAAGGTAAAGCGCCAGCGAAAGCAGCGGCTGGAAAGAAGTTCAGAGGAGTAAGGCAACGACCTTGGGGAAAATGGGCGGCCGAAATAAGAGATCCTCTTAGACGTGTACGGCTTTGGTTAGGCACCTATGACACTGCCGAAGAGGCGGCAATGGTTTATGACAACGCGGCTATTCAGCTGCGTGGACCGGACGCGCTTACAAACTTTGCAACTCCCCAACAAAAATCGATTCAAGAAAAAACCAGCCAAAAACCGTTATCCAACTCCGATTATAACTCCGACGAAGAATCTCATAAAACAGATCCTTGCTCACCGATTTCCGTTCTTCGCTGCCATTCGCTTTCCGTCGATGAAGCTGACTCACAAAGCGCCAAAGAATCGCGCGAAATCGGAAGCGAAGCTCGAGATGTTGTCGATGATTCTTGCTGCTTATCGGGAGAAAACTTGTCGGATTTCTCCTACTATTCCTCTTTGTTTTCCGGCGACATGTTTTGTTCAGTGCCCGACTTTTTTGACGATGATACGAGTTTACACGAAAGCTTTTTGAAAGATGAGTTTAGGGACGGGTTTCTGAGTACGTGTGGAGATTTGGAGTTTGGATTTGGTGACTTCTCCAGTTTCCAACGTGTTGACGATCATTTCCAAGATATCGGGGATTTGTTCGGGTCGGATCCTCTCTTAGCTATTTGAGAGTGTGTTTCTCTGATTTTTTTTTTTCTGTTCTCTTGTAATGCCGGTTTTACGGCAAGTTTTGCATCGGCGGAACCGAAAATAACGACGGTTGATTTTTTTCCCGTTATCTGTAGGAGTTTTGTTTTGGTAATTATTTTTATTAATTAATGAAAAAACCTCCCTTTTCGTCTATTTAATTTTTGAGCCAATACATTTCATTAACTAAAACAAAAGGGAGAAATATAGTATTCATTTTTTAATTAAAAATTTTACATCATAAACGTAGAAATTGCAGACTGAAATTTATCAAACGTATTTATTAAATACACTCTTAAATTATATTTATAATATATTTTATAAAATTAAATTAATAATTATATATATGATTATGTTTTTTTCTCTAATTTCATCATAAACATAATTTTAACTGTAAGATCAAGCTTACGAAACTCTCAAATAAGAGTTCTCGAAATTAGTTTGAAAAAAAAATAGAGAATATGGATTAGTGCAGTAAACACGTGCCGTGGAAAGATCCGTGCACCTTAATATGTTTTTATAAATAAATAAACAAAAGCAGCCATTCTGTCCGTATTTCAATTATTATTCAAAGAATGGAGTTAGAAGCTTTGTTTAGCTCTAGCTTTGCTAGATCCTATAGCCTAGATTCCCAACTCCCAGTTTCACTATTTTATTTATTTACTTATTAAATCATAGTAATATTAGTTTTTTTTTGGCGATTCTGAATTTAGATTAGGCAAAATTAGGGTATAATATGTGGATTTAAAAAAAAATCTAAGGATACATAGCTCCAAATTTGATTATTTAAGGTTATAACATGGTACTACTATATGATTAATTCACACAATTATGCAAGACACTGCACTGTTGATTATGTGCTGTTATATGACAAAGGATAACCCCAATATAAGGCTTGAGTGCACAAGGGATCAAGGAGTGACTTTTTCTTTTTGGCACCTACATATACCTTCTCTTTCCTCTATACCTCGGTTTACATAGGTGAATCATCACTCTATTTCATCATCCTCTTTTTCTCGTTGATAACTAATCTCAACAATATTGTGATTTTTTTATTAAAATATTATAGAAAAGATGATAATGTTTAAACTCGTATCATTTAAATATTAATGTTATGATATCAGAGAACGTAATTTGAAATTAATTTTTGTAAACATAAAGCGTTGATTTGTTGTTTTGGCTAAATCGTAAATAGTTATTTCTACTTTACTAACAAGAAACGTAGATTAATTTTTTTTAATTACAAATTAAAGAGAAATTCCAATAATGTAAATAGTAACATCTTTCTATTCTGTTGATATAAACAAGAAAATCTTTCTAAGTAATGAAAAGTGCATGTAATTCCATGAACAAATAAAAGTGCAAGTAATTATTTTATTTTCCTATTAAAGTACAAAAAATTGTAGGTATAATAATTAGGGGTGAAGCTAAAATTGTAGATAAGGGGTGAAAATATTTATATAAAATATATATGTTTAAAGTAATAAAGTATTTTTAAATTTGTGATAATCTTAATAATAAAAAAAGTTAACTACTTATTTAACTTATAAAGGATTATTTAGGAGGACATGATTGGTGTAGCTAGGTTTAGGGTCATTATTATGGGTCTTGGACCGCTGTTATGTACCAAAAAAGGGAGAATTAAATGTTCAAATCGTATTAGGTATTAAAATTATTTAAGTTTATTTTTTTACCAAATTAATAATTAAATACTATTCATCCTTATATATTGTATTTATTAAATTTTATTTTTACCAAATTAGTATTTAGATGCTACTTTATCTTAATTTACTAAATTAAACTAAAAAAAACTCATTTTATCATAAAATATTACAAATTCTATAAAAGCAATCAAATTGCAAAAGCCTTTAAAAACTTTGAGGACTCAAATTTATATTTTCTTATACACTAATTATAATATCAAATTAAAAAAAATTATAATATAAAGAAGCCTAAAAGAAATTTTCTAAAGCGTAGGGATAAACTTTATATAATCGAAATTGTTAGATTTTTTGAGTAGTTAAATGTTCTTTCATTTAAAGATGTAATTTAATTCAATTACTAATTTTGTTTTATTTGTTTTATTCAAAACAATTTTTAAAAAAAAAATTTGAAAAAAAAATTTTTAAACTGATTTTTATATATGAATAATTCCGCCTAAAATAGTTTCTTGAAATCATCTTAAAAACTTCTTCTTCTTTTTTTAAAGACAAATATAACATAAATTATATTTGCTATAAAATATTATAGAAGTATTTTTCATTTGACAACCGAAATTTATTTCAGAATAAGATGATATTTTATAATAAAATAATATTACTTAATAATAATCTATGCCTATTTTTTATACAATAATAAGGATAGGAGATGAGAGTAAAATAGTTCAAACTCGTGCTAAACAGATATCTGATAACAACTTTAACGATCGCTCCATTCAAGTCAAGGAAATAATCCAAACTATTAGAAGGAATAAATGGAACTAAAAAAAAAAGTAAACAAATAGTACATTTTATAGTATTAAAATATTCCTATTTTATATTATAAAGTATTTATTACTAAAAATTTATAAATTATAATACATATTTAATCAAAATCTTAATATAGATTTTTAATAAGATATTAAGAGTAATACTTAAAAATCAAAATTAACAATATATAATTTGAAACAAAAACAAAAATGCAAAAGAAATTGGTAAAATATTTTTGGCAGAAGAAACAAAATTTTGAGGAGAAATGATTGTATAAAATATAGATATTATCTCTTTCCAATAGTTTAATGCCACATCAATAATTTCATTTTAAATTTCAAAATTTTCATTTAATTTTTTTCAAGATGAAAATACTCATATGGCATTAAATTATATAAAAATAGACAGATCACGTGATGCTACAGTTTCATATAATTTTTTTAGGTAAAAAAAAACTTGTATGACACGTGGTGAAACACAATGGGCATTCAGAGAGTGGAGGAATTTTAGTTATGGCGGTTTTGAGGAATAACAGAAAATCGGTTTAAGGCAGGCGCTCAGCAGGTCACAGGTGTTGTTGAATTTGCCCTAACCAAGAAGAGGAAATGATAGGATTTGGATAAGTCTGAAATTTGATTTCAGTGTTTCCACGTTTCGTCACTCCATTACATACACACCACAAAATATATCATATCATATGATTGGTACCTTGCATTTGCAATTACCTACCTTTTCTCAATAATGCATTTAACTCGTATAAACTTGCTTACACTCTAAATTGCTTGTCTATATCAATGCTTATTTTATTATTTTATTTCTTACATTGGGATTAATAGTCAAAACATTCTACCCATATTCTCACATATTTCACACATAAAAGTAACCCATACTATATCAAATTATGTAGATTACAATTAACCCAATCATAAAAGTAAGTGAACATCAACGAGATAGATCAAATCATGCAACAGTTCATTTTCATGCATCTTCTCCACTAAAAATTTGACCAGTACAGGGCCGTATATCATGAATTTGGAACAGAAATAAGATATGCAAACCACAAATTAGCAATTATTATTGAGACGACAGATATGTTAGGAAATGCAAGGAATCAGAGTGAGGAAGTTTAAAAGGAAAAGGCCGGCGGCTGGACAGTGTGGCGGCCTTTGGTGCGTTTCAAATTCTGGGTCCCTTTGTTTTAGTGTTTGTCTGTTGGTGGAAATTCAGAACATCAAAGCTAATCGTCATTTTTGGGGCCAAACTTGACATCACTCAACACTTGTTCATGATATTAGTCTTTTTAATTCTACCAAATTAGGCGTCTCTTTTGTGACCTCGTGGGATGTTTTGACACTTTATATATCTTCAATTACAAGCAAAGCTTAATTAATAATAATACCAACGGTGTACAAATTCAAACCAATTATTAATACACAACAAAAAAGAAATGGCACAAGTAAAAACATAAACTGAGGAAACAGTTTTCGATGGTCTGATGAAACACAATGAATATGTCCTATCAAAAAAAAAAAAGTGGTCCCATTGTTACTGGTGCAGTATAAATGTCACAAGATTTTGTCATATTATAACTGAGAGCACACTCCTCCCCCTGAAACCATTTGCTGTACAAGAAAATTTTCATAGTCATCACCCAAAAGGATTAAAATTTTCATTAAATAAAAATTGTCATTATTCTAAAATAGTAACATTACACTGCCTCAGAAAAAACATTACCTGACCAAACCCAGAATCAACTTTTCCTACCATGCCAAATATACTTAATTCCCATAATGTCTTTTTCTTTGTTTTGTAACCTTGGTTTATGTAACTATATTCTTTTTTCTGGGTTTTGTAATCCCATTTGGCTAGTAATATCCAAATTTTCAATCAAGTAGTTAGATTTCTTTAAGAGTGGGTGTAGAAATGTCATTTTCTGGTGGATTTTGGCCAATTAGAGGGTGTGGTGGATATGCAGGCTTTTTATAATCATAGAGTCATAAATCTTTTCTTTTTTGCAGTGACAGTACCTATTGGGGGAGGGGGTATTACCACTGGGATTTTTAGCTCTTCAAAATTGATTAATAGAAAGACAGTAAAACTGTTAAATCATGGGTCATAATCTTCTGGGTATTTCATTAGTTTGGGACCCTCGCAATCATACATATTGTCTGATCATTTATTTTACTTACCCACCCCTTTGTTCCCTAGTAAAGGTGAAAGAAAAACATTAATACATTTTAGCTGAATTTTATTACTTCTTATGCCTTTTCTCACTTGAATTCCGAGAACGACTTTAGACTTTTTATTGTTGGAGATGCAGGCTTTTAATAGGTTTTGGTCACTCTAATATACTTAAATATGAATTTTAATCTTGATTCATAAATTCTATCTTATACTATAGGTCAATCAACTATGTCTTGTTTTTTATTAAAATTATTTCGTTAAGATATCGAAAAACATACAAGTCAATCACAATTAACAATCATATTACTTTAATAAAATATTATCATTTATCAGTGTATATTCTACAATTTAAGTGATTTCATGTTACCAACTTAACAAAGATCTTAAAAAAAATTAATTAACCTAGAGACAACATGCTGCAAGAATGTTGAGCTCATATTTATTCCTCTCAACCCTTGCACGCAGAACTCTCATTCTCCCAACTCCAACAATGCTTTCTTCCTCCTCCTTTGGCCTCGAAGCTCCAATTTTCTTCCCACTCGATTCCTACTGCCCTCCTTCCCATAGGGTGAACAGCTCTCAACCTTCACCATATCAACTCCTTTGTATCAAATAAGTCTCTATATTTGGTTTTTTTATTTTTATAATATCATTAATTAGTTTAAATGGTTAAATTATTTTCACTTCCAACTTATTACGCTTTGTTCGTCATTTGAAATTTATGAAAGTACATACTGAAAGAAATAAAAAGTTTAGGGAAAATTAAATAAAACCCAAATTTTCCTTTTTATCTCTTTTTACTTTTTCTGTCAGGCAACTTTGACTTGGTTTTGATTCTTGGAAGAAGCACGCAAGGCTCATTGAAGCAATAAGAGGTCAGAGGAAAGGCAGCCACACAAGGAAAGGGGTGGTTGCTCCTAGTTGCACAACCAAGCACAAAATTCCAAAACTTTGAAGATTCATTCAGGAAAAAGAAAGGGTTCATTCAGGAAAAAGAAAGGGGCTTCAGAGAAAACAATCCAGAAGATTTCCTTTGTTATTCTGCAGGTCCTACTTAAGGATTTCAATCATGGCCGTACACGTATATTGTCAGCTTAACGGTCTTGCAAATCTCCTCCTGTGCCAAGTCCTGCTGCAACTAGTATAGGAATAGGCATCGGTCCAGCAGCCCCCACCTTGGTCCCCACCAAATTGATCCAGCTCAGCCATCACTGTTTTCATTGTTTTTTTGCTCTCAAAGGTACGGTTGTGATCTGCTCGTGGTCCCCTGGCTTCCCTTCGATCCTCCCCATCCCGTCCGCTTGATTTGGACCCTCCGTTTTGGATAAGTGTGTGTGCCTTATGCTGGAGATCCACATAAGCATGCTAACCCATCATTTATTGGCCTTCTTTATATTTCTCTGTCCCCTCAATAAAGGAAAGGACCCTCTTACTTATTTTTTCTAAAACTGAACACAAAAGATTTGGTCGTTAGAGCTTGAATTCAATGGTGAAAATTGGTTCGTAGCAAAGCATCAACCATTGTAGTACTCAAAATATCAATATTTATTTACATAAATGGAATCAAGCGATGAAAATTTTCATCTTCGTTCTTAAGATATCAAGTTCAAATCTTGTGGATAGTGAAAACAATTACTCTCAATTTGAAATTCAAATTAGTTCAATTCTGAATTCAATTAGATCTCAATAATACTACTAAATACATCAATAATTAAAATGAATGCTTTGGGTATTATAAAAGTTAAAAATTCATCAATCCAGGACTGTACCATACTATTAATAGTATAAAATTGAGTACAAACGTACAAAGGTGTGAGTCGAGGATGTTAGGAGGGTGAGGGGGTTCACATGAAATATGTATGGGGATGTTTGCTTCTTTAAATTCAAATGTTTTATTTGCTCCATCCTCAACCTGCCTCTTCCTGTTTCGTAAAGGATAATGTGTAAGCAGTGAAGCAAAAAAGAAAATGCTGAGAGGGCCATAAGGCATGCGCAAGTGGAAGGGGGAAAACCAAAATGGGAAATGAGGAGAGGGCCATATGTAATATTACAAGTCATGTGTTGTGTGTGGGAAAGCAGGCAGGCAGGTAGGGCCGTCAGGGCGTAGCAAAGGGGATGTCTATTTCGCCTACCGACACCACAGTGATATGAGACCAAAGCCACTCAGATTCTAAATGATACGATATGGATACGGGATATCCCTAAGAAGAAAATATCTTGTAGTCAATGGTTTAGCACATAGCACTAAATGCAAGAAGATTTACAAAATAGCAGTGTCTCATGAATTGTGTTTGTTGACACCATTTTTTGGATGAAAACGGGGTCGACTTGGATTTTGAAAAAAGAATGAAAACGGGAGTCGCCACCAATCCTTTTTTTGATGAGGTGTGATCGGGTCACCTCAAAAAGTGGTTGTTTTTAATAAATGATTTAATTTTATGAAAACAACGATTTTGGTCTACGAAATTCAGAAAAAAAAAAAGGTTCGGGAGTCGGTTACGCACGAGGAAGGATTAGCACCCTCGACACGCCCAAAATTGGTACCTTAGTTGATTATTTAATGTCTTTATGTCGAAAATTAAAAACTCGAAAAGAATTTAAAAATAAGGTCCTTCTTTATATTGCGTTATTTTTTTTTAAAAAAATTACTTGGATAAGTCAAAATGAAAAATGCCTTCTTATCTCGAATTAACAAGATGTCACATCCAGTAAGTTAGGACACGACACCTTGTATTTTTTGAGAGTAAGCTTTCCTTTTATTTTTTATTTAAACCTCATTTATTTTAATTTTAAAAGGATATTCGATTACTTAAAATCAACGAGAAAAATCGAATCTCAGTAAGTTAGGGCACGATTTTCTCGAATTTTCTAAATACGGAATATTGCCTTTACTTTCGAAAAATCCTCATATCGAGAAAACCACGTGTCATATCCAATGCGTTAGGACACAACATATTGAAATCCCGATAATGAGTTTTTATTTATGTTTTTTTATTAAAGAGCATTCTCGAGCATTTAGATTCAACAGAAAATTAGAACCCAGCACGTTAGGGCCCAATTCTCTCGAAGATCCCAAGTATCGAGTATTGCTTTTGTTTCCAAAATTTTCCTTTTTTACGAATTCGGGTAAAAATTGATGTGACGGAATATCAATTACGATAATGCGAGTAAAAATAATACGAGCGAAGATAACGAAAATAAATATATAAAAATCAATTATATACAATAACAAGTAAATAAACAAAATAAAAAAAAAACTAAAACATTTTTAAAAAATAATAATGGACACATAAATAAATAGATAACATAAAGTAAAACAATAATAATAATAAAGAAATGAATAAAATTATAAAAGTTTTAAAAATGCATGTATGAATTTTAAAAGATTTAAAATACAAAAAAAAACTATGTAGGTATATATATATAATGAAAATATGTATGTCTATACATATATATATATATGTGTATGTACAAGAATTATAAAATATGAAAACATAATTACATATATATAAATAACATGCGCATGTATGTATATATATTACATAAAGACAAAAAAATATAAATATGTATATTATAAAAATAAAATAACGTAAGTATGTACATACATTTATAAGTATATGAATTAAAATATGTAAATATATAAGTATATATATGCCTGTAGAAAATATGAAATATAAAATATATACTTAAAATAAATAAAGAATATGTACATGTATATATATAAATTATAATAAAATATTAGAATAAAAATGAAATAAAAATACTAAATATGAAAATATATATATGTATACACGTACATAATAAAATATATACTAATACATAATAATAATAATAGTAATACTAATAATACTAATAATATAAAAATAACAAGGATATTTAATAAAGATATAAAAATAAACGAAAAAAGGACTAAAATTGAATTAAAAACAAAGTTGTGGGGCAAATGTGAAAGGAAATAAAGAGAAATGGGCTTATTTGAGCGCGCACAAAACATAGGGGGACCGAAACAACAATTATTCCATTCCATTAAAACACAGCACATTAGCGGGGACTAAATCGAAAAGCGCGAGAAATTATGGGGCCAAATTGGAAACAAGAAAAATGACTTAATTGCAAAACCTTGAAAAAGCGGAAGGACTGCGCGCATAAATATCCCATTCAAACGAAAACACGCGGATCCTCGAGCGAGTCGGGTCGGATGGGTCGGGCAATGGTCAAAACGACGTCGTTTTGAGGCTTAAGTGTAGCCCCAAAACGACGTCGTTTTGGAGGGCTATATAAAGGCCTAAAATAGCCAAAAAAAATCATTTGGGGAGAGGGAAAGAAAAAAAAGAAGAGAGAGAGGGAAGAGAGAAGGGAGAGAGAAGGGAGGGAGAAAGGGGAATCCGGCCAGGGGGGCCGGTCACCGGACGGCCACCGGAGGCTCGCCGGCGCCGGCGCCGGCCACCGCACGCGGTGGCCGGAAAAGGTAAAAAAATATTTTTTTCTTTTTTTCTTTTTTTTTGCTTAATAATGCATATATTTTATGTTTTAATATTTTTTAGTATTTTTATGTAGAAAATAAACTCAAAACAGTAAAGAGAAAAAAAAAAGAAAGAGTCACCTTAGGTTTTAGATTTGATTCTCCGATTTGGTGTTAGAGCCCCTGATAGTATATATATTTTCGAATGGTTCTTGTATTGAATCTGTTAATATTGAAATAAAATCTTTTGTTTTCATAGCAAAAAATAAAAAATCCCCCTCTCTATAATGGTGAGATTTTCGGTTTTTTATAACCGATTACAAATGTTTATTTTCTATTTGTTTATTTCTACTTGGCTTCTTGCAGGTGGCCATGGCCGACAGTGGCATGGTGGTGTTCGGCGCAAGTGGGCAAGTGGGCAAGTGGGGGGTAGGTGGCTAGGGTTAGTGGGATTAGGGTTTCTGAATGCTGAGCTTAGGTTAATGGGCTGGGGTAGTTGGGCTTCGGGTTTATTGTTTGGGTTATTTTGTTGGTATGGGCCCGGTAAATTTGGGCTTCTACAGCTGCCCCTCTTTGCTCGTTTTTGTGTAACAAGAACAGAGCAAAGACTAAAAAAGACCAAATTTGCCTGGTCTCACCGAGGCTTGACTTCTTTGGGTGCTTCTCTTCTTCAAGTAGCCTTATTCCAGCCTGCTACATCTTGTTGCTTCGATCCACTCTACTTCAAGTTCAGATACGCCTTGTAGCTTCAATATACTTTGCTACGACTCCATGGGGATGAGATTTGTGTTTTTAGTCTGCTCCACTACTACTTAGGGAGATAAGACTTGATGTGATCTGTTCCACTAACTGCTTAGGGAGATAAGATCTGTGGTTTTGTCTGCTGTGATCTACTCTACTGTAACTTCAGAGAGATAAGATCCTTTATTTTAATCCACTCCACTGTAATCTCAGGCAGATAGGATTACTATCTTCAATCTACTCCGCTGTAATCTCAGGGAGATAAGATCTGAAATTTTTCGGTCTGTTCCACTGTAATCTCAGGGAGATAAGATCTCTGGCTTCAATCTGATGTGATCTACTCTACTGTAACTTCAAAGAGATAAGATCCTTTATTTTAATCCGCTCCACTGTAACTTCAGAGAGATAGGATTACTAGCTTCAATCTACTCCGCTGTAATCTCAGGGAGATAAGATTACTATCTTCAATCTGCCCCATTGTAATCTCAGGGAGATAAGATCTGAAATTTTTCGGTCTGTTCCACTGTAATCTCAGGGAGATAAGATCTCTGGCTTCAATCTGATGTGATCTACTCTACTGTAACTTCAGAGAGATAAGATCCTTTATTTTAATCCGCTCCACTGTAACTTCAGAGAGATAGGATTACTAGCTTCAATCTACTCCGCTGTAATCTCAGAGAGATAAGATCTCTGGCTTCAATCTGCTCCACTGTAACCTCAGGGAGATAAGATCTGAAATTCTTCGGTCTACTCCCCTGTAACCTCAGGGTGATAAGACCTGATGCGATCTACTCTGCTGTAACTTCAGAGAGATAAGATCCTTTACTTTAATCCGCTCCACTGTAACTTCAGAGAGATAGGATTACTAGCTTCAATCTACTCCGCTGTAATCTCAGAGAGATAAGATCTCTGGCTTCAATCTGCTCCACTGTAATCTCAAGGAGATAAGATCTGAAATTCTTCGGTCTACTCCCCTGTAACCTCAGGGTGATAAGACCTGATGCGATCTACTCTGCTGTAACTTCAGAGAGATAAGATCCTTTATTTTAATCCGTTCCACTGTAATCTCAGGGAGATAGGATTTGAAATTCTTTGGTCTGTTCCACTGTAATCTCAGGGAGATAAGACCTGTATAATAAACCTAATTATGCCTAATGATTAGGATGACATGATCAAAATGAAACAAATGCTCCTAACTAGACATATGTGAATGGTGTTTGCACGAATGCAGAATTTTATTTTTCCGAGAATGATCTCGCTTAGGTTGTCATTACTCGAAGTTTACTAAGGCTTTGTGACTGACGTGCTGCAACGCCTTCTCGCTTGACTGATTTTTTTTCTGAAGAAACATTTAGCCAGACTGTCCCCATTGTAAACCTCAAAGTTATATCCACTGGGACGCCAAAATTTGTACCATCATTCTCTCACAGTAATCTAAGGGTAGAAATATGTGGCTTTTCCTCTGTCCTCTTTTATCACAATTCGGGGATATAGGATCTGAACCGTTCTGGTTTCCTACACCATTCTCAAGGTGTCGTACCAAAGTTTTATGCGCAAGTGAAGGCTCTCTTCTCCGAGGTAACCTCTTCCTATTGCCTGATGATCATTGCTTGCTTGTTCATTTAAGCTTTGTAACACGACAGCTTGTCATTTTGTTCAATCAATGTTTAGACAACAAAATCTGAAAGGATAGTCTTTAAATTAGACTCTTCCTTCTTAGATATTTCACCCTTTAAACTTGGTATTTTCTAAACAATAGTCATGATTTAGGTCCCTATATTATTTAGAAATTTTCCAGAGTAATGTGCAAAACTTCTTTCCTGAAAGTTTTATTAGTTCGTTAATCATTATTCCTATGCAACATGTTTGCAAAAAGATCATAACAATGGATAAGAATAAAGCTAGTTCTGATCATAACTCGAATAAAACATCAAAGATGGCGAAAGCAAGGTAACAAAGAAATGGATTGAGAATGTGCGTTTTCACCAAAAGAAAGGAAGAAAGAAAGAAAATAAAAGAATGTATTTTCAAGAATACACATAAGAACTAGGTGCCCTAGTTATCGCAGCTTGAGTTTCTCTGTACAAACTTTCCGAAGACCCTTCTGAGTTTGACATGTGTTCAGGAGATCTGCAATACTCTGTCCATGTTCCAAGACGTTGCATATCCTTTCTTATTGGTTCAAGTAAAGCAAGATAATCATATGCCCCCGATCAAAATTTGATCCGCTCAAATCCTGATGTTCCAATCCTGCCCAGTACTTGAGTCGCCTTTTTCGGGTTTTAGACTCCAGCCCTCTTTGGTCTCAAAGTGCCTTTTACGGGTTTTCACCTTAGCCTCCCCAAAGTTTTTTTTTTTTTAGGAAGCAAAGCGCCCTTCACGGGTTTTCACTTTGGTTCCCCTTTCTTTCAAGTGAAGTATTTCTTGACGGAGTCTGCGTTTACAGGATTTGGTAAACTTTTGCCATCCATCTCGCATAGGATCAAAGCTCCACCAGAAAAGGCCTTCTTTACAACATAAGGGCCTTCCCAATTTGGCATCCATTTTCCTCTAAAATCTTTTTGCATAGGAAGAATCTTTTTTAGTACCAAGTCCCCTTCACGAAATTCTCGGGGGCGAACCTTTTTATTATAGGCTCGCATCATTCGTTTCTGGTACATTTGCCCATGGTGAATAGCTCTTAGCCTCTTTTCTTCTATTAGGTTCAACTGATCGTACCGAGATTGGATCCAATCGGCTTCATCCAACTGTAGCTCAGATAACACCCGTAGAGAAGGGATTTCAACTTCAATGGGTAATACTGCCTCCATTCCATAAACCAGAGAAAAGGCGTTGCCCCAGTAGAAGTTCTAACAGATGTTCGATAGGCAAGGAGAGCAAATGATAATTTCTCATGCCAATCCTTGTAGGTTTCAGTCATTTTCCCCACAATCCTTTAATGTTCTTATTGGCCGCCTCCACTGCACCATTCATTTTGGACGATACGGCGATGAGTTATGATGCTTAATTTAAATTGCTACAAACTTCAGCTATTGTGCTATTATTCAAGTTCATCGCATTGTCGGATATGATCCTCTCAGGCATTCCATATCGACAAATGATCTCCTTCTTCAAGAATTTGCTGACTACTGCTTTCGTGACATTTGCATATGAAGCAGCCTCCACCCACTTAGTAAAGTAATCAATTACTACGAAGATGAAGCGATGCCTATTAGAAGCCTTTGGTGATATTGGCCCAATAACATCCATACCCCACATGGAAAACGGCCAAGGAGAGGTCATGACGTGAAGAGGTGAAGGGGGCGCGTGCATTTTGTCTCCGTAAATTTGGCATTTGTGGCACTTCCTGGCATAATCAATACAATCTCCTTCCATGGTGGGCCAATAGTACCCAAATCCATGATCTGTCTGGCCATCGTGAAACCACTGGCGTGCGTCCCACAAATACCCTCATGGACTTCTTCCAAAATTTTCTTGGCTTCCACAGCATCCACACACCTTACAGTACTTGATCCTTCCTTCTTTTATATAACACTTCTCCATCTAAGACATATTCAATGGCTATCTTTCTTAGAGTTCTTTTGTCATTCTCTGTCGCTTGATCAGGGTATTCCCGATTCTTCACATATTGTAGGATACTCTGATACCAAGGACATCATCTTTTCCCTCCTCCTCAATATTGCAGCAATTAGCCGGGGTCTCAGAGATACTCATCTGAACAGGCCTCATTGCCTTAAGTCTATTCACCTGAATCATCGAAGCTAGAGTAGCTAAAGCATCAGCCATTTGGTTTTCCTCCCGTGGGAGGTAATAGAAGGTGATATCGTCAAACTCCTCAGCCAATTCAAGAACTAGTTTTCTATAACCGATTAGCTTAGGATCCCTAGTCTCCCACTCCCTTTTGAGTTGGTATATCACCAACGCTGAATCCCCGTATACTCTCAGTACTTTGATGTTCCGTTCAATGGCTGCACGAATGCCCATAATACATGCTTCATATTCTGCATGTTATTTGTACAATCGAAGTCCAACTTGCTAGCAACAGGATAATGATCTCCACTTGGGGATACCAAACTGCCCCAACTCCATTACCCGTAGCATTTGAAGCACCATCAAATTTAACTTCCATACGCGATCCATTTGAGGATTTTCTTCAGTATTCGCCACATACATCAAGTCCTCGTTTGGAAAATCGAAATTCAAAGATTCATAGTCCTCCAAGGCTCTACTAGCTAGGAAATCGGCTATTGCACTTCCCTTATGGCCTTCTGACTGACATATACTATATCAAATTCTGAGAGCAAGATCTGCCATCTAGCCATTCTCCCGTTCAAGCAGTCGATTCCATCATATACTTTAAAGGATCTAACTTTGAAATCAGCCAAGTCGTGTGATACAACATATACTGCCTCAGTCTTCGGGTTGCCCAGATTAGAGCGCAACACAACTTCTCAATTGATGAGTACCTCATTTCGCAATCGGTAAATTTCTTACTGAGGTAGTATATTGCCCTTTCTTTCTTTCCTGTCTCATCATGTTGGCCCAATACGCATCCCATGGAATTCTCCAACACTGTTAGATACAATATCAATGGCCTATCTGGACTTGGAGGTGATAAGACTGGGGTATTAGCCAAGTACTGCTTTATCTTATCGAAAGCCTCTGACACTCTTCATCCATTCACCCGGATTATGTTTCTTTAAGAGCCGGAATACTGGATCACATTTCTCTGTCAGTTGTGAGATGAACCGAGCAATGTAATTCAGCCTCCTAGGAAACCTCGAACCTCCTTCTGAGTGAGCGGGGGAGGTAAATCTCGTATTGCCTTTACTTTGTCTGGGTCAACCTCGATCCCCTTTTTGCTAACTATGAAGCCTAATAACTTCCCTGATTTGGCTCCAAACGTGCATTTGGCCGGGTTAAGCTTGAGCTGAAATTTCTTTAATCTCAAAAATAACTTTTTCAAACCTGAACATGCTCTTCTTCCGTTTAGACTTTGCGATCATATCGTCAACATAGACTTCGATCTCTTTGTGCATCATGTCGTGAAACAAAGTCACCATAGCTCTTTGATATGTTGCTCCGCATTCTTCAATCCGAAGGGCATTACCTTGTAACAGAATGTTCCCCATAAGGCAATGAATGTGGTTTTCCTCATGTCTCCAGGATGCATCTTTATTTGATTGTATCCAGAAAAACCGTCCATGAAAGAAAACAATGAATAGCCCGCCGTGTTATCTACCAAAGTATCAATATGAGGCAGTGGAAAGTTGTCCTTTGGACTAGCCTTGTTTAAATCCCTATAATCCACACACATTCGTACCTTTCCATCTTTTTTAGGAACAGGGACGATGTTGGCTACCCAATCTGAATACTTGACCTCTTGTAAGAATCCCGCGTCGAATTGTCTTTTGACTTCTTCTTATTTCAACACAATGTCAGGTCTCATTCTCCTAAGCTTCTGGTTGAACGGGTTTACAATCCTCCTTTATGGGCGGATGCCAT